>NC_030850.1:34703846-34915045 GCF_000208745.1 Theobroma cacao | reverse complement strand
AAAAAATAATAATGATAATAATAAAAATGAAAAATAAATAAATAAATATAATAAATAATATAATTGGAATAAATATTTGAGTATTACCACCAAAAAGGGGCAAAGAGTTGCCTCTTTCCGGTGGATATTTTCGGGTATGAAGTAAGGGACGGATTTTCACCGAAGCGTCGGGATAAATCCGAACTCTAAACTCCAAAACCCATTAAGCCTAATAATCATTGTTAGAAAACAATATATATGGAAAATTTTGTTAATTTAAATAAATATTACTAAACAATCCAATCGTTTAAAAATTAATTAATTATTTATTAGACAAGCTTTGTAACCAAGTAAAAATTGGTCAACAACAAATATGGATTTAAATAGACAACTAAAAAATAAAATATAAATAAATATATAATAAATAACAAATAATCAAATTTTTTAAACAATCAATAAACGCATGCATATAGATACTATCATTTTATACTGTCATTGCACGCCACTCTTATTTTGCAAATGGCGCGGGAATTCCGATGATGAGATTTCCTTGAGGAACTTGTAGAGGCGAGTTTTTTCGGGGATATCTCTAGGTAAGGAAAATTTCGAGACTTCACCAAAGAGTTGGATGGTCTTCGAATAATTTTCCGATAAAAGATTACCGACTCCATCATTTTAAAATAAACAAGTCATGACACCATTTTACGCTTACATCATATGCGTACGTAAGACCAAGTGAAAAACTCAGTCTCAAATTCAAAAATTTTAATTAATAAAAATAGGCGATTAAACTAAGAAAAGGCTATATTAAGATAACTTAAGATTAAATGGTACCGTTCGTAGAACGGGCGTCGCGGAGGTGCTAATCCTTCTCCGTGCGTAACCGCACTCCCGAACCCGTCTTTAAAAAAACGTGGACCAGTTCTCGTTCTTTCGACAGACCTAAAATTAATTTAGGACTTCGTCGATTAAGAACCGGGTTAATAGGTGACCAATCACACCTAGATAAAAAAGATTGGTGGCGACTCCCACACCTTGAGATTTTTAATTTTTGCCCGCGTCTGGCGGACGGGTTCCCGGACCCGCACGTTACGACACTTTTATTCCTTGTTCTGACCGCAACACCCTTTTCTTGAATTTCGACCGGTCAAAGGGGAAGAACTGAGAGAGTATGCTATGCGCACACTGACTTGCTGCTTGCTTTCTGGGATGAGTGAAGGGCGATGCCAGTCGATTAATACCCAGACTCCTACATACCTGACTTTAATCAATCATACATGATAGGGAGAAACGGTCTGATTAAGCAAGAAGGGTTGCAGTGGATATTATGTCTTTTAAAATAAAACAAAATAAACATACGTAATTTGGCATCACTGATTGAATATAATCCAGATTTTAGAATTGGACGGATTTCAATTTGAAATTAGAAGCAGTTTTCATAATTTAATGTGATTTATGTTGCCTACGCTTATGTTTGTTTGTTTTATTTTTTTCTTTTTTTTTAAAGAAAATAAAATAACATATTTATATTAAAATAATACGTGAGAATAAACTTTTCATAACATCATCTAATAAAATTGAAGAATCATTCTAAAAATGATTTTTGAAAAGTATTGTACCAATAAGATATTAAATAGTCATATTCATAAAAAAATTCATTAAATGATAATATTTATGATACATATGGATGATACTATCTTACTATTTATTTTTTAAAAGATCTTTAAAAGCCAAAGTTAAATCTAGTAATTGGTTCATTCGATTCCATTTGAATTAGCTATGCAACAATTTTTTTATTTATAACTAATATCAGCTTACAATATCTCTCATCCCATGTCATCAACAAACACCCATAAACACTCCATAATTCTGCTTAATATGCAAAATAGTTTTTGAATTTGATCAAGAAATTGCATTTTCATTTCCTAAAATGATCATGGAAGACATCTCCTACAGTGGATTGATGGCATAAAGTTCAATGAGCTCTATCAATGTTGAGTAGCACCCAATCTTAAAGCGGTAGAGACTATGCAATCCGCAACTCCACAGGGATCTATTGACAATAGCATTTGTAGGAATAAATTATGACCAAAAAAAGAATAGTATCTTCAAGAAACCTTTTAATTAGGATATTTTTTTATAATAATTTTATAAATATTTATTTATGTATTATATAAAAACAATAAAAAATGGACCGTCGAACATTTTAAAAAAATTTCTTATATTCTATACAATACTTGTCTAACTCAATTGTGTAGATTAAAAATGTGTACAAAACATTTTATTATTTGTAGTATATATTCCGGGACAGATCTACATATTGGCCGAAGGTGGGTCCTTTGTGTTGACATCTATAAGAATTGTTAGGTTAATCTTCTTTAAATAAAAAGAACCTTACCCAACTTTCTTTTTTTTAAAAAAAAAAAAGTTAACACTATTAATATAATTAACCAAAATATTAGTAAGTTTTACTTTGGGTCACTATTCTAAATTGAAAAGGAAAAAAATAAATACGGGTGAGGCAATATTGCCCCTATTGGAATTAAAAAAAAAAAACTTAACACTATAGATGGAATGGTCCCAAATTTTGTTAAATAAATGTTTGTATTTATTATCAAATTAAAACATTTCGAAGATAATTTGGTAAAGATTTTTTTATTATCAATTACAATAAAAAAAGAGATTGTTGATAATCATGTTTGTTTGCCTATATAAGAATATAAGGAGGCATATATGGTTGCATGTGAATAGAATATGTAGCAACATCTAAAGATGTTGGAGCTGGTTGTTCTTTGCCTTGGAGCTTTACTTCTTGTTTGGTTTTGCATTTGGCAAAATCCCAAGCGCAATGGAAAACTCCCACCGGGATCCATGGGCTTCCCAATCATCGGTGAGACCATGGAATACTTCTCTCCTTATTCATTACTTGAGATTTCGCCATTTATGAAGAAAAGGATTGCCAGGTTACGTACCACCTTTACTCTTTATCTGTACTGATAAAGAATATCGATAATCGAATTGATATCACGAATTAACCGACACTGATTGAATTAGTATAATCTTTGTCTCCAGATATGGGCCAATGTTCCGAACGAGTCTTGTCGGCCAGAAGGTGGTTATGGTAACTGATCCTGAGTTAATCTCTGGCATGCTCAAACAAGAAATTATGCCTCCTATTCAATGGTTTACTCAGTATAGTGTCAAAGTGAGTGGAGAAGACCAATTTGTTCTCAGTGCCAGTTTTCACAAGTATCTCAGGAGCTTTTTCATGCACCAACTTAGCCCCGAAAGCCTCATGACTGGTGAGTCGATTCGCGAAATAGACCAGGCGACTCGCAGACATCTAAATTGGTGGGCTACCCAAGGCGCAATTGATGCCAGACAAGTTGCTAAAAAGTACACGTATCAAATAATTCAAGCTCTAATAGAAAAACGTAAGGTTGATAGTACTGTACAAGTTTTAGCTAATCCTTTTTGCTTTGATTAACAATGGCAGATGGTAGCCGAATACGTCGCTAAGAAAATCGGTTATGATGAACCAAATGCTGCAGAGAAACTTAGTGAGAATGTCAGAGCTTTCGTTGATAATAGGACATCATTAATTCCTTTGAACATCCCAGGAACCGCTTATCATGCAGAATTAAAGGTTTAGTTTCCCTGATATAAACCATCTGAATTGGTCATCCTACTTATTAAATTTCCCTAAGATTCGAAATCAATTCAATCAGGCAAGTAGAAATCTTATGAAGCTAATCGATGAAACCTTTGAGAAGAGGAAGGCATCAAAGATAAATCATCATGACACTTTTGTGGATCATTTACTTGAGGAACTGAAGAAAGGAGACACCGGTTTGGATGAAGCAATTGCCAGAGACTTGGTCCTTTTATTTATAATAACAACCTCTGAAGCTATCACTTTGTCCATCACATTAGCGATGAAGCTCATTGCCGATCATCCCAAAGTGCTAGCTGAATTAATGGTGTGTACATATTATTACAGATAGTTTAGGCATTACACTGGTAAAACAGAACAGTACCCAGCCTTACTGCATCAAAATCAAAAGCACACAACTTACAGAACTTGAAGCAAAGAAAACTAAGTCCCTTTAACATTGTCAGGAACATAAATTATAATTTTCCTTGTTCATTCCATCACTTTAACCAACAATTGTGTAATTCAGAAGGAGCACGAGGCTATTATTGAGAGCCGGGTCGAAGATAAGGAGCTTGAAATCACGTGGGAAGAATATAAATCCATGGAGTTTACTCACATGGTAAAACTAACTTCTTTCAATTAAGCTTTTTAGAATCTGTGTAACGTTCTCATATTAATTCCTTCGTTGGTGTTCTCAGGTTATCAATGAAATGGTTAGGGTAGGAAATCTGGTCCCAATTCTTCCCAGAAAACTTCCAAAGGACGTCGACATAAATGGTAAGTTCGAATATATATACATTCCTTGATCTGCTTTAAAACTTGCAGGATGGATCATATCTCTATAAAATGAAAAGGAAGCATATACATATATATATATATATATATTCCTTAATTAATTGTTTAATTGGAATTTATTGTGCCTTTTTTGCAGGATATACAATTCCAGCAGGTTGGTTTTTAGTAGCTGATCAAACAGTACTTCATTTTGATCCTAATTATTTTGATGAGCCGTTTGCCTTTAATCCATGGAGATGGGAGGTAATCCAATTTAAATATGGCCTTTCTTGCTTCTCGGCAGCGTAATTCATTTTGTTAATTTTATTATTGAAGGAATGATTGTTAATTATAAATTTTTCATATAAGATAAATTAGGAATATTTTGAAAATTTAAATATAACAAGAATTTCTTTATTTATTGTCAATTGTACTCATTTTAAAAATTCAACATGACTTGAAGAGATAATAAAAAGAATTCACATCTCTTAAATTAATAATATCCTAAAAACTTAAATACAATAAAAGTTTCTTCATCTATTGTCAATTAAATATCTGTCTTAAAAATTCAAGAAATGACCACATCTTAACTTATCTTTCCTTTTAAAATAAAATGATGGAGATGGGAACAGGGAAAAAAGGGGCATACCGGAACTAAAACCTTCATACCTTTTGGTGGAGGAGCAGGATTCTGCGTTGGAGCCAACTTTGGAAAGCTTCAGATTGCAATTTTTCTACATCACCTGGTCACCAAATACAAGTATGGAAACCATATGCCACCCATTTGATCAATACCCAGTTCCTCCTAATTTTATGTCTCTGAAATTTCAGGTGGTCGGAAATAAAAAGAAATGACATCAGTCGGGGTCCAGTTTTAAGCTTGCCGAATGGATTCTTGGTAGAGATTTCGAAACGAAAATGAAAATGATAGATGAAGAACTTGGAGCAAGATGCCGTATAGTACAAGCAATAAAGACTCATTTGTGGGAGAACAACAATGTAATATTGCTTTTCGACTTTGATTTCCAAGTTTAGTACCTTTTGCCATGGTTTGGGACATTGGAACTTGGAAGTAATATATCATAAACATGAAATAGTATGTAATGTAGAAACTAAAAAATAGTATGGTCTATCTCAACAATCAGGATTACATCGTCAATTTTATATAATAAAATTTTAAATGTGAATATATAAATTAATTTTTGAATTAAAGACATTTTGATAATTTTATTAAATGAAATTAACATGTTAATTGAACTAAAAGTAACGCTATATGATTATTTTATTGTGCGCTGCAAAGGCTCTTCAATATCGTAAATTGAAAGATAAAATATATCAAGATGGTTATAAAACCATATCTATCATATTGAACATTATACTAATACATAATTCCTACTTTCACATAAATTTAAAAGGCCTAGAAATCACATTGCATTACGGAGCTAAGCTACTTGATTATCAAGAAGCCTAGCTAAAATGTATTAAGTCCTAAAAGGATAGTGATTCTTGATCTTGATGTACTCCTATTTTTCATAAAGCAACTGATTCAGACGCATTGATTATATTGTGACTTAGACTCATCGATTATATTTTTTAAATTTTATAAAATAAGAATCACAATCTATTTTTTTAATTATTTTAACAACATTTTATTCTTGTCTAATTTGAGTTAATAAGAGGCCAAATGAAATTTGATTTGATATTTACATGCGTAATATAGTTGGAGACTTTAATAATAATAATAATAACTTTTAAAAAAAATTTATGTGTAAGTTAAACGCAAATATTAAAATATTTTCAACAATTACTTTCAAAAAATCTCAAATATTGACAATAGTAAAAAATAAGCCACAATTTCCAAACAAATGGAAATTCGAAGTAGCTAACCGGGGACATCCAACCTTTGGTGTCTAAAAATTAAACTCCGAATCTAAACAGGGTCTTGCGAAAAAAAAAAAAGCATGTAAATTAAAAATATGCAAAAAATAACTAATAATAATTGAAGGGGAAAGAAAGAAAAAAAGTCAGTTTTCTATTTCGCAAATTAAATCGAATATGAATTGAAAGTAATAATAAGTCTTATGAAATAAAATT
Source organism: Theobroma cacao (assembly GCF_000208745.1). Classification (NCBI taxonomy): domain Eukaryota; kingdom Viridiplantae; phylum Streptophyta; class Magnoliopsida; order Malvales; family Malvaceae; genus Theobroma; species Theobroma cacao. The sequence goes on along the minus strand of NC_030850.1, from coordinate 34,908,543 downwards.
CAGGAAGCAATGGTTGAGTTTTGTTAAAATCGTATCGATCTTAGAGTTTGGCCAAGATATAAAGATAACTTACATTAAAGAGTTTGGGTCTTCGTGTTAACATCTTTTCGAAGTCATAAGATTGGTTAGGTTAATCTTCTGTGAATATAAAGAACTTGGGCTAACATTATATATATATATATAATTATTATTAAAATAACAGTATACATATCATATTCATGATATTGCAAACATGATCTTAGAAGGGAGCACAGGGTCATCTGACATGCAATCACTCTAGCTTTTATTTGAAAAAGTTTAAATCACTTTAGTTACGGAATTACTCATATTCATAGAGAGGGAATTAAGCTAACCAAGGCCACTCACACGAAGGACTTAGAATATTCCACAACATTGAAGATGATTTGAGATGTATTTTAAAATTAAATCGAATTAATCTACCCTAATGTTAGATTCCAATAAATGTAAAAGATAAGTACTCTTTATTTATTTTTAGTTTTTTATCTTTTGTAAAGGAGTAGTGTTTTTTTTTTCCATGCATGCATAAAAAATATACAAGGAAAATAATATTTCTATTAAGAATCCTTATTTATGCTTTGAATTTAGCTTTTGTAAAAAGAGTAGTATCACTATTCTTATGCATTCTTAAAAAATATGCAAAGAAAGTAGTACTTTTATTAGGATTTATTTCTCATATCTCATTTATAATTATGAAAGTAAAGTTCATATCTTCCTTCCTAGCTTTAATAAAACATTAACAAGGAGTTAGCCCTAAGAGCTTTTTCAGCTTTAAAAAAAATTATTATTAAAATATACAAGATCACGATTAGATTAAGTTTTATATTTGTGAACGGTGATAATTAATATATTGATTTTAGAATAGTAAGATTGGTTAAATAATTTTTTTTAATCAGAAATAACCGGGTGAACTTTTCTTATACATCTAATCATTATTTACATGTATGAGATTAGGATTAGATTGGGTTTTATATATGTGAATGGCCTTCAATTAATATATTGAAAAGTAAGAGACAAAAGAAATCCTCTTGAAACTACCTACTTTTATTTTTTGCTAATATTACCAAACTTAATTATCAATACTCAATTTAACTATGCATAGGATTATAATATGGACAAGAATGTCATTTCCTTCATGTTAGCCACAATGGAGAACTTAGATTTGACATTCCACAATGCATTAATTACAAAAATGAAGAAAAGGTTGTTTTCAAGAAGCCATTGATGAAAACAAAGAAAACACAAAGGCATTAAAATGTTTGAAAGAAGACAAAGGCGCGGCCATAAGCATCTCATTAATGGTAGTAGTTACTCTAAATTTTACTATCAAAAGTCTTTAAATTATTTTTTAAAAAAGTAAATAATTTTTTATATTTTTGTTATGTTTAATGAAACGTTTATATTTTTATTTTAAATCAAATAAATTTTTTTATTTTTATTTCAAATCAAATAACTTTTCTTATATAATTAAACATCATTCAAATATATGAGATCACTATTAGATTAAAAAATTGGTTAGTTAAGATTTCGTAAAAAGAACATGGCCTAATCTTTTTTATATATTCAATCATCATTCAAATGTATGATATCACAATTAGATTGAATTCTATATATAAATGTATGGTGATGATTAATATACAATAACAGATGTACAGAAAGAAGACAAATACAACGAGAAGCTAAAGTCGCGGCCCTGCATCTCATTAATGGTACTAGCAATCTAAATTCTACTATTAAAAGTTTTTAAAACTTTTTATTAAAAATAAAAACAAAATAAACTTATGTATAGGAGTGAGCAAAACTAAAATAGATTAATTATCCATTTAAACTAAATACGATTTAGGTAAAACGGTTCAATTTAATTGATTTTTTAGTCGATTTTTTGTTTTAAAATTTTTAGACCAATTTATTCAAAAAATCAAACTATTATATATATATATATTATATGTTGATATATATAATATTTTTATATATTAAGAAGAATTGGTAACAAACTTAATTAATAATATACTTAAAATATATTAATTTATTATATATACATATAAAAATCATAATCATAGCAATTTAATTTTAGTTATATATGTTTATTTATTTATAAATATGTATTTATATGAAATTACAAGTTATATATTTTCAATAATATAACTTATATGTTAATATTATAATGTATGATAGTAAATATCTTACATACTAATATATTACAATTATTACACCTTAGTAATATTTTGTAATATAAGATGTTATTAATATATATAATTGTAAAAATATTATATATAGGTATACATTTAATTTATACATAATTATTATTAAAACTTATAATAATTTTTTTATATGATTATACAATTATGTTGATTGATATCACTTATTTGAACTTAAATCAGATTTTTTTTCTTTGAAATTAGGACTAGTTTTCAGAATTTAACGTGATTTATGCTGCTTGTCGGCCTACTAACATTTTTAAAGTGGCAAATGCAACTAAAGCAATATTTTAAAATTGAATATTGTGACATTCAACATTTCAACTATTTACCTATTCATAAATGATAATAGCGATGTAATAAATTATAATTTTATTATACATGAATAATAAAAAATGAATTATATATAAATATTTATTTGTATATATAAATCGTAATAACTATTCACAAATCCTAAAATATTTCTTTCTTTTAAAATGGTAATTGCCACCCTAAATTTTCTTTTATAAAGTTAATGCTATTAAGTAGAATTAGACAAAATTTTATTAAGTTTTACTTTGGGTCGGGGTCACCATCATAAATTCAAAGGAAAAAAACATAAATACGAGTGGGGCAATTGCCCCCACAGGATTTTAAGAGAAACTTTGTACTATAGAATGGGGCAAATTCTGTTACATATTGCTATTAAATATATTTGAAAAAGGTTTGTCTATATTATTAAATGAAAACAATTAATATTTTTATTATCAAGTAAAATATAAAAAGAGATTTTTAGACAACCATGTTTGCATGAATAAGATGATATGGAGGCAGAGTTGCATGTAAATAGAAAATATAGCAATATCTAAAGATGTTGGAGCTGGTTGTTCTTTGCCTTGCAGCTTTACTTCTTGTTTGGTTTTACATTTGACAAAATCCCAAGTGCAATGGAAAATTGCCACCGGAATCCGTGGGCTTCCCCATCAGTGGTGAGACCATGGAGTACTTCTCTCCTTATTCATTACTTGAGATTTCGCCATTTATAAAGAAAAGAATTGCCAGGTGCGTCCCGTCTTTACTCTTATCTGTACCGACGAAGATAAATTATCACCACAGTTTTGTGGATCATTTACTTGAGGAACTGAACATAAGGAGCTTGAAATCACATGGCAAGAATATAAATCCATGGAGTTTACTCACATGGTAAAGCTAACTTCTTTTAGTTAAGCTTTTGGAATTCATTTAATGAACTTATATTAATTACTTGGTTGGTGCTATTAGGTTATCAATGAAATTGTCAGGGCGGGAAATCTGGTTCCAATCCTTACCAGAAAACTTCCAAAGGACGTCGAGATAAAAGGTTAGTTCGAAATATATACATCCCTGTTTTACAACTTGCAGGATGGATCATCTCTTTATAAAATGAAAAGGAAACATTTATATGTTCCTTAATTAATTGTTTAATTGGAATTGATTGCTCCCTTTTTGCAGGATATACAATTCCAGCAGGTTGGTATTTAGTAGTTGATCAAACTGTACCTCACTTTGATCCTAATTCTTTTGATGAACCATTTGCCCTTAATCCATGGAGATGGGAGGTAATTCAATTTAAATGTAGCCATTCATTGCTTCTCAACAGCTTAATTCAATATGGATTGAAAAGATAATAAAAAGAAATTCTCTTTTTTTTTTTTCATATATTGTCAATAAATAATGAAATCTTAATGTTTTTTTTTCTTTTAAAATAAAACGATCGAGATGAAAACAGAAGAAAAAACTCTTCAATATCATCAATTGAAAGATAAATCTTAACATGTATATAATTTAAATGATTCGGGGTTGAGTATAGAAATTTGAAAGAGGGAAAAATTAAAACCCAAACAGAAAAGAGACCCCGATAATTTTTTAATTTGTTACATTACATTTAATACTACTTAAATGTATTTGTTTCATTTATTGAGAACTAAAAGAAAAACTATATAGTAAAAGGGGAATATACGTTTTATTAATCTTGAAACTTACTTTCCTATATCAATCTCGCCTCCTAAGTCTTAATTAATGTACCTATTTAGGGTGTGACAAAATCAAAATGAAGTTTTAGTAACTTATTTTTTTTAGAAGGAAGATTGAATAATGACACGACGTCGTTGAGTAAGGAAGCAAGCTCCTATAAGAGGTCACGTGCCAACCCAGTTCCTGTCTTCAGCAACTCCATCACTCTACCGTGAAACGCTGAAACAGTTCACAAGCAGACAAACCCTAACCCTAAAATCGCTCAAATTCCCATCTCCTTCCTCTTTTTTTTTTTTGTTAATTCAGTTTTTTTCTTTTATAATGGATGGTGAAGACGACGCTTCAAATCCAATGATGGAGGAGATGTACGCCAACGGCATCGGCGGCGTCGACGAAACGCCGTCGTCTTCATCATCAACAACGACACGAAAGAACCGGCCCATCATAAGCGGCGAACAGCTGGATATCGAGGCGTATGCTGGGCTTTATACGGGCCGCACGAAGATCATGCGGCTCATATTCATCGCCGACCACTGCGACAATCCCGGGATGCAATTGGAAGCCCTAAGGATGGCTTACGAAGAAATCAAGAAAGGGGAGAACACGCAGCTTTTCCGTGAAGCGGTCCAGAAGATCGACGGTCGATTGGGCCCCAACTATATGATGGATGCCTCGTGGTGTACTATGATTGATAAAAAAGCCGAGCAGAGGAAAGAAAAGCTCGAAAACGAACTCAATGCTTATAGGGTAATTTACTTGATTTTATTTAAATTCTGTTCCAAAATCTGTTTGCGGTTTGTTTGTTCTTTGTTGGATTTTCATTTAGTTTTTTTTTTAATTTCAGACGAATTTAATTAAAGAAAGTATAAGAATGGGATACAATGATTTTGGAGATTTTTACTATGCTCATGGTGCATTGGGTGATGCTTTTAAAAGCTATGTTCGAACTCGCGATTATTGTACTACGTCAAAGCATATAATTCAGATGTGTTTGAGTGCAATTCATGTGAGCATTGAGATGGGTCAATTTACTCATGTGACAAGCTACGTTAGTAAGGCTGAGCAAACACCCGAGGTTCTTGACCCTCCCACTGTTGCTAAGCTACGGTGTGCTGCTGGGTTGGCTCATTTAGAAGCTAAAAAGTACAAGCTCGCTGCTCGTAAGGTTTGTCTGCTTATATAATGTAATTATGGATAATTCTGATGCTGCACGTTTGTCTTTTATTTCTGTGTGCTTTAGGATTATATCACCCACTATCTTTTATTTGCAAGGTGTGTTGAATTTGATATGGCTGATATGTGTAGAAGTTAACTGTAGTTACTTTTGATTTATTTGGCTATGGCATGGGCATGTATCTCTAAATAGGGGTGGTTATTCTCGAAAGTCTGTTGACATGGTGAAGGATCCTTTATGCTACATATAATTGATCTTGTTCCATTTCTTGTCCTTTACCAAGTCATTGTCTAATACTCAAGTTCAAAGGCTAGTCAAGCCACACAATCTTGTTTCATGTCTCATCCTTTAAGCTCGAAATAAGCTTGAGTTGAGCTTGAGCCCAGTAAGTTTTTTATGAGCCAAGTTCAAGAAATCTACAATTCACACTGCATTTCTAAAAGGAAAGCATGAGATCTTCCTGTAGGTTGCGTTGGGGTAGTATATTATGGTAGAAAACTTATGTCATTTAGCTATTTTAATACACTCAAAAGAAAATGGTAATGGAGTATAATGTTTGTGTTCATCGATGGTTTATCTGAAGCAGTCCTAAAATTAAGCTGGTTTAATTAATATAGAGTTTGCTTGTACTAGTTGTTAATGAGGGTTTCTTTCATTGGTTAGTTTGACGGTATGATTCTCTCTATACTGCTGCTTTTGGAAAAATTACCATTTCATTGCGTGATTGATCACCTTTTCTGTGGATGCAGTTTTTGGAAGTGGGTCCAGAATTGGGAAATTCATACAGTGATGTGATTGCTCCTCAAGATGTTGCTACTTATGGTGGGCTTTGTGCCCTTGCAAGCTTTGATCGAACTGAGCTGAAGGCATCTATTCTGCCCCTATTTCCCTCCCTCCTCCTTAATCTTCCAGTCATGTCTTATGGTCATTTGATAGATTTCTTAGTCATTGAATGCTTTCACTTTGCAGAACAAAGTTATAGACAATATCAACTTCCGGAATTTCTTGGAGTTGGTACCTGAAGTAAGGGAGCTTATTAATGATTTTTACTCAAGGTATTTTATCTTCATGTTATTGTCTGTCTACAATCATGAGAATGAATTCTGTGACATTATCGGATATTGTTAGACCTGTTTGGTTTATGCTTTGGCTTCTTGCTTGATGCAAAGAATAAAAGGAAATACAAGGGAAGATGTAAAGTGTGTTTTGTGCTGTCATTCATAGCTAGGAGCAATAACATGCATTTATCCATATTCTTTAATTATCTTGTATTCAATTTTCTTTGGTTAATAGTAGCTAACATCAAACCTTTAAACTTGTGACTCAGGATTACAGAAAGTTCTTATGTGTGATCTTCTCATTTAATAAGAAGCACATATTCTTGGTGTGGTGGGTTACATTTTAACTCTACTTATTTTCCTCTTTTATTGCAGTCATTATGCTTCCTGCTTAGAATATCTTGGAAACCTCAGATCAAACCTGTTGCTTGACATCCATTTACATGACCATGTTGGGACCCTCTATGATCAAATTCGGAACAAGGCCCTCATCCAGTATACCCACCCATTTGTGTCTGTTGATATGCGAATGATGGCTGATGCCTTTAAAACAAGTGTTGCAGGACTAGAGAAAGAACTTGAAGCCTTGATTACTGACAACCAGATACAGGTATTGTTTTGCGCTAGTAGTTTGCTTTCATAAGTTTTGTCCGTGTGTGGGCACATGTTTTGTGTCTAGTTTTTTAAGTGCCTGTTTGGCCTAGTATTTTTTCAGTTTATCTACTACTTAAAAGTAGAAGGTAGGTCAAATAGTGATTTTGAGAAGTTCATAAAAAAAATAGTTTTTCTTTAAAAAACAAAATTTTTAAAAAATAGAGCTTGAGCTTTCTTTTCTATTTTTTTTTTAAAAACATGCCTTCTATTCAAAAGAATTTTTCTTTTTGTTTCAAAAAATCCTTATCTATTAAAAATAGTTCTAACATTATTCGTTTTCATTTTTATATGATTTATTATTAATTATAAATTTTATGTTATATAAAAAATACTTTTTATACTTCTAAAAATTTATTTTAAATAAATTAAAAAATAAAGTTAACTTTTTTCTATTGTGAACAAAGGAATTTGTGATTAATAAAAAGTTATTTATTAAATACTCTTTATGGTAATTTTAACCAAAATTAGAATTTATATAAATTCTTTGCCAAACAACTTATCTACAAAAAAGAGCTTATAAAGTAAATTTATCAAATAGATTTAACTTAATTTTAGAAGTTATTATTTTTCATAATAGTTTCATAGTAGCTTTTTAAGCTAAAAAAAAATCAGGCCAAACAGGCTCTAAATATTAGTCCCAAACCCAAATTGATTTGTTAACTAATCTATATCTCTCTAGCGACCAATGAGTACAATTTGCCTATTTAGATTGAAAATGGTTATTGACCTTTGGAATATGATCTATTTGTTAATTGAGAAGAAATAAAGTGAATTACCTAATTTCTCCAGCAGAACCTTCCCAAACATCGAGAATGGCTAGATGGGGGAAGTAGAGTTAATCCTCGTTCATGCAGTAAATTCTTTGGGGGTGATGTTAGCCATTTCAAATGTAGACAATAGGACTCATGCTAAAGTTCATGGTGGGGTTTAGGTCTGAGTGTAGGCTACTTCATCTTTTCTTATGAAAATTATAACATTTCTGCAGGCTCGGATTGACTCGCACAACAAAATTCTTTATGCACGACATGCGGATCAAAGAAATGCAACTTTCCAGCGGGTTTTGCAGACTGGCAATGAATTTGATAAGGATGTTAGGGCAATGCTGCTGAGAGCAAATCTTCTCAAGCACGACTACAATGTTAGGGCTTCCAGGAAACTCTAAACTCTGGACTGAAGCATGACCAAGATTGTTTTGATAAGGTGTCTTATATTCCTGCGCCTGGATTCCTAATGTGCTGAAGTGCGACTGTGAGGTGTTTAAGGAAAATTGGCTATCCATGGTGGTGGATTGCATTTTGAGGATTTTCAGGATACACTGTTTGTATATACTCAAAATTTATCTCATGAGTTTCAATTATTTGTTCTTATTTACATTTTTTTTTAAATTTATGTTCATGGCCCCTGTTCTTTTATTCGATTTATATCGCTACCGTAACTCTTAAATACAAACTGAATGGTGCAATCTGATTGAAGCAAGTGCCTTTAGATTCTCTGAAGAGTTCTCATACGTGTTTTACCACTCGTGTTTCATTCATTGTTGCTAAATTCCCGGCCGTTTTAGATTAATGCCTACAGAGCATAGGCTGGGGAGATTGGGGCTTGTTTGTTTCTGATAAAGGTGTGGCATGAAACTCAAGACTCAAGAAGGCTCCCTCGTAGCTGCACTGCACATAACATCACTAGGCGGGCCTTCTCATTTATTTTTCCCTTGTTTCTCCGGTGTTATTCTCAAATCTTCTTATTCATTAAAAGCCTTGAAGGCCAAAGGACAATCATTTCATGTTTTGCATTGTTGCACAGTCTAAGCCTGTTGCTGCTACATTAATACAAGTTGGTAGCAGAATGGCGCTATGTAGCTACGTGAAAGAGCTTCCATTTCATCTCTCACAGATTATCACCTGCAGCAATAACACCAGAGAAAACAGATTATAACAGATTATCACAGATAGTAAAAGCCCGAACTTGCAATGGCACCAATTGATCCAAGATCGAAATATATTTGCAAATGTTCTTATAAACTGCCCAAATCTTTGTTCCCCGACAACGTTCCACGCAACCAAGTAAATTATAATTGTTTCCCAAGGTTTCGGTTCCACTGGCTGAGAGCTACGCATTCGACCGCGTACGCCACGCCACATGCTCCCACTGGCCAATCGCATACATACTTACTTCCAGCCAAAGTTAATCGTCTACTTCTAGGCACACTTCCACTCCCTCCACAGTTCCTCTCTGCAACGAAAGCTAAATCTACTCCACTCCCCAATCCGATAATATTGACCCTTCATCCCAAAACATCATTTTCCACCAAAACCCCTCCAACCCAATTTGGATCCACAACCAAGACCTTGGGATGAACCACTAAATTGAATTTACCGCATCAAAGAAAGATCCCAGGAAAAAAAAAAGATCGAAAAGCATGGGCCACTTAAATCTACCAGCATCCAAACGAAACCCGCGGCAATGGAAGCTTTTAGACATCATATCCACCATATTCTTTGGCCTGGTACTCTTGTTCTTCCTGTTAGTGTTCACCCCTCTTGGGGATTCCTTGGCTGCCTCTGGTAGGCAAGCCCTGCTGCTTTCCACGTCGGATCCGGGGCAACGGCATCGGTTGGTAGCCCTGGTGGAACTGGGCCACCACCACCAGCCCATCGAAGCCTGCCCTGCTGATTCCGTTGATCATATGCCGTGTGAGGACCCCAGGCGTAACAGCCAGCTGAGCAGGGAGATGAACTTTTATAGGGAAAGGCAATGTCCTTTGCCTGATGAAATGCCTCTTTGCTTGATCCCTCCTCCTCCTGGCTATAAGATTCCTGTTCGGTGGCCTGAAAGCTTGCACATGGTAGCTTTTTCTTTCTTTCTCTCTCTATTTTTTTAATTATTCAGAAACTGTGGGTTTGTTGGGTTTTTCTTTAGAGATTATTAAACACAAAATTTGCTATAAAACTGCTCCTCATTGTTTGTTTCCATAAATTAATCTCCTTTTAGGAAATGGAAGTAAATTATTAATGTTTCTTAAAAAGAGTTTTAATTGTGTAATGGTTAGATATGGCATTCCAATATGCCACACAACAAAATTGCTGATAGGAAAGGTCACCAAGGATGGATGAAAGAGCAAGGTCCTTACTTTATTTTCCCTGGTGGTGGAACAATGTTCCCTGATGGAGCAGCACCATATATCGAGAAACTTGGACAGTACATTCCAATAAGTGGGGGAACTCTAAGGACTGCCCTGGATATGGGATGCGGGGTAAGTTGATATGTTACATACTAGTATTTTGTTACATGCTTATAGTTTAGTTTGTACTGTTTGAATACCATGCTTATTAATCCTTTTCCAGGTTGCAAGTTTTGGGGGTTCATTGTTATCGGAAGGCCTTTTGACACTCTCATTTGCTCCAAGAGATTCGCACAAAGCACAAATACAATTCGCATTGGAAAGAGGGATACCAGCCTTTGTTCTAATGCTTGGCACTCGCAGACTCCCGTTTCCTGCATTTGCATTTGACTTCATCCACTGCTCTCGATGCCTGATCCCTTTTACAGCTTATAGTGGGTTCTTTTTGTGTGTGTGGAGTGCCCTTGATATATTCTTATTTTATATCTACCCCTTTTTGTTTGGTCTTAATGTGAAGAAAAATGGCTTTTGCAGATGCAACTTACTTTATTGAAGTGGACCGGTTACTTCGCCCAGGTGGCTATTTGGTCATCTCTGGACCCCCTGTACAGTGGGCTAAGCAGGATAAGGAGTGGGCAGACCTCCAGGCTGTGGCAAGAGCATTGTGTTATGAGTTGATTGCTGTGGATGGAAACACAGTCATTTGGAAAAAGTCTGATGGAGATTCGTGTCTACCAAACCAAAACGAATTTGGGCTTGAGTTATGTGATGAATCAAATGACCCAAGTAATGCATGGTAATTGTCCTGGAAATACTTAGTTTCGGAGATTCAAGAATTCTGATAAGAGTTTCCTTCTTTTTTCCTAAGAAATTTTCAACCAAAATGTCATGATTTTCATCTAATTTAGCTTAGTTTTTGGTTGCCTATTGGGTTTATTTATTGTTTCTAGAACATAAAATGTTATGTTGTTCTAAGGGTTTTTTTTTTTTTTTGTTGGTAGGTACTTTAAGTTAAAAAGATGTGTGACTACAACATCTTCTGTGAATGGAGAATATGCTGTTGGGACAATTCCTAAGTGGCCAGACAGGCTAAAAAGGGCTCCTTCAAGGGACTTGGTCGTGAAAAACGGGATTGATTTGTTTGAGGCAGACACAAGGCGTTGGGCAAGGAGAGTTGCCTATTATAAAAATACTTTGAACTTGAAGCTTGGGACTCCGGCAATGCGCAACGTCATGGACATGAATGCATTTTTTGGAGGTTTTGCAGCAGCACTCATATCTGATCCAGTATGGGTGATGAATGTTGTTCCTGCTCGAAAGCCATTAACTCTTAGTGTTATATATGACAGAGGCCTTATTGGAGTATACCATGATTGGTGAGTAACTGTGGCATTTGTAGCCTTATTTACTGAAAATTCAAACAACTGTAAGTTTGAAAGCACAATTACACCTATTTGAATGGGACTAGATGTGACGGATGAAACACTCTCCATCCATATTGGTAGTTGGACCTACTCAGGGAGCTGATGGTAACTAAGAATTTGTTACCCATTTGATAAACAAGAGTATGCTGTAGTTCCTAGTCTTCTAATTTCTATGACAAACTTCTTTCCCGTGGAAATACCATGTTCATTCCTTTATGCTCAAAGCAACCGTGCTATCGCTTATTCCCTGTTGATTGAATATCCCATGGAAACTGTACAGGCATGTGATTTAGGTAGTTTTGGTAGATGAGTGATTATTCAACTGGAGCAATGATTTTGTACAAGAGTGTTTTAACTTTCAAAGTAGATCCATGTTTAATCCTTATCCTCAAATCATTGTCATTTTTGCTTGTCTTTTTCTGGTGATGGTGAAATATACAGTGGTCTTACAGGGTTCTGATTAACTGATGTTCTAGAATTTTGTTTTCAGGTGTGAGCCTTTCTCAACATACCCCCGTACTTATGATCTCATCCACGTAGCTGGCATTGAATCACTAATAAAGCTTCCAGGTTCAAGCAAGAGCAGGTAGATATAACCTGTGACTTCATCCTTCAATTCTCTGTCCTTAGCTTTTCTTGAATTCTCTTAGCATGTGGATGAGCAATACAAGTTTATTCCTCCTTTTTTTTTTTTGGAATGGGAGAAATTCACCAGTTACTTGAAAGTGGAAATATTTTAGTTGCATCTTCATTAAAATATTGCTAATCACAATAATTTCTGTGCTTAAACAAACCTTTTTTTTTTTTTTTTTTCTTCTTTGAAGCCTCAACATCGAAAGGCAATGCAAAAACGAAGCATAGAAAAGCAATCTTTGCACCTTTATATCCTATGAAAGTCTTTGCATGTTTTGTCGTAATTAAATGGATTCATGCAATGTTACTGCATGGACCATACTCTTATTTTACTCTTCGAGTAATTTATCAACTCTGCTTTTGAGATCAAGCACCTTTAATCATCAACTCTAATGTTTCTGCAGGTGTACCCTTGTGGATCTAATGGTAGAGATAGACCGGATGTTGCGTCCAGAAGGAACAGTTGTGATCCGAGATTCTCCTGAAGTTTTAGACAAAGTGACTCGCATAGCTCATGCAGTAAGGTGGAGAGCTACCATATATGACAAGGAACCTGAATCACATGGTAGAGAGAAAATTCTGGTTGCAACCAAAACCTTTTGGCAGCTAACTTCAGCATCCCATTGAGCGCCTTTGTTCTTTTAACTGTAGGTATTTTTCCTCTTCATTTCTTTTTGATTATTATTTGAAGCCAAGTTGTCTTCTCCATGCATCAAGTAGGTGCAATCTTGTTCCTTATTTGGTATATTTATATCAAGAAACTGTAGATTTAGAAAAGTATAAGTAACAAAATACTGCAGCTTCATGGTAGTACACACGTGTCAGTGGCAATGACAATTTCTGTTAGCAGTAAGAATCAATTGTAACTTGATGCCATTGATTGTCACTAACTTGGTACTGCTCTGCATTAGCCTCATCACTATGGCAATTCTGTTGTGTGTGGTTTTGATTATTCATCCAGGAACCCTTTGGCTACTAGATCGCATGTTATTATCATAGGCCATGAATAATGATAATCTTTCCTCTCAAAGGACCATAACCCTTTACTTTATTTTTGCTCTGCCTCTCTAACCACTTACCACATGGATGGCTGGAGACGCAGAAACAAGAGATGGGTTTGAGTTTTGGGAATAGAAGTAGCATTTTCTACCACATGTTCATTACCTGAAACTTAATTGTTCATGCAAGTCTTTAACAGATGAGTAACTTTATGAGCGTGTGGTTTATCCCTCTGTTCCACTGGTCAAAATCAACATGCCAGATTTTGTGACATTGAACATGGATGTGACTTGTCTTAAATGGATTCTCTTGGTTTTGGCTTCGAGGAAAGAATTTATTGTTCTGGGTATTGCTATCCGCACGCATTTTCAGAACCTATTTATCAGGAATTCACGTCACTTCCCTTGGGCCCCTTTTATTTATTCTAAATGGGGCTTCTCAATTATGGCTTATAAATTATAATTATGATGTGCTTGTTTCGCCCAAAAAACCAGTTTCTTGGTAATCTTCTTCTAAATTTTTAAGTTTTATTTGATCAAAAAGCACCATAAATTCATGAGATTGGTATAAGCCTTATACAATCATATGGGGATGGAATCATTTTGCCGGACAATAACCAAAATGTGAATTTGGTTAGAGAAAAGTTGAAAGAAGAGAGGGGCCAAGATTTTCAATCCTTTGAATCTTTGAAAAGTGAGTCGGTTGGCAAAAGAAATGCCTGTGGAAGTGGTCAACTAGGGAAGGTTGTTCCATTGATGTACCCAAAAAGTTTGTAAGTCAGATTTCAATCTTCAATGGTTCAATTCAACATAATTGATTATCTTCTTGTAACCTAGTCATTTTAAAAAAAGGGGGGGTGGGGCTAGTATAAGTTAAAAAGGCCAATGGATCCCACATGAAGCTGCCAGTTGAAGAAAGCAGGGGTGCGTGGGAGTGGGAGTGGGGGTGAGGGGGGACTGGAAACATAAATGCGAATGCTAATACAAATGCCCATCATTAGATTAATGCCTCCCCACTCTCAGGCAAATCAAGATCCAACTTCCACCATCTCCTAATATATTAGTAATTCTGAATCAGACTGCAATTACGAACTTCTCGACAGGTGATAAAATTTTTATCCTAGTATATCCATTAATTGTAAGGATGTGTCCTTTAACTACCTCCTATAGTGTTTGAGCTTTCCTGTCAGTTGTGGCTTCATGGAAAACTTGGTTGAAGGATCAGTTCCTACTATGAGCTCGTAAATGTTGTTGTCAGCTGCCGATATTGCCATAACTGCATAGACAACTAAGCTTGGGGAGCCTGTCTTCATCAGGTATCCTGCAGCTTTCTGGCGCAATAAGTTAAAGCATGGGAGCAATGCTCGCTTGCTTCCACAATTATCCAACTTTAAAGCCCCATCTTCCCACTTCTACGTAGCACAAAAAATTTTCTAGCCTTGTCCCCTCCACCGCACCCCCCTCTCTCCTCCCTTCCCTAACCTCCCAAAGGAAAAAAAGAGAAGAGGGTCAAAGTTGTTAGCTAGCTAGGCTTACGTTAATGGAGTTGAATTCCAAAATGGGGGAAGGGACGTAAATCTCAAAGAGAAGTATGCATGTGACCAAACTTTAATGAAGAAAAGCATAAGCATGAAACATATGTCCGTAGATCCCTTGTTTCAAGTCTCAAAATCTAAGACGCGTATATATGTAATAATGCGTATATCAGAAATACGCGTGAGTCGTGACAAATATCTAGTTGAAAAGATACAAGGATATATATCTTTTCCAGGCAGAAAAGAGAAAGGATTACTCAGCTTGGAAGCTTTTGAAAGTTGGAAAATGAAAGGGTTATAAATATTTCAACTCTGGAAGGGCTTTTTCAGCTGAGGATACTTGTGGGAATCTGAGGGAGGAGGTATCATAGCAGCTGTTACTTTCTTTCCCGATAGCCTTTATCCTATGTGGAAAGGAAAAGAGGCTGCTCAAAAAGATCAAATGCTTTAAATGTAAACTTGAAAGGGGATAGGCTGGAAAATGGGAGTAGCATTAATGCAACGGTAAAAGAAGAAAAGGGTGGAGAGGGGGAGGGGAAGAGGGGGGGTGCTACTGTTGCCTGTGGACCTTGTGCCTAACTATTAAAACAATATATATATATATATGAAAGAAATACAATAGCTTGATAGCTTTCTCCAAGTCTCTCTGGACTCTACTGCTGCTCTAATATACATATACCTGGACTCGTGGAATTGGTCTGATCTGAAGGACTTTAGATGGACAGGAAAATTAAGATGTTACAACCTAATGAGAGTGAAAGGTCATGTGAACTGTGGGTCTCCCGATACTAACACCCCCTCCCCTCCCCGCCCCTCCATTCTCATCTGCCCTTTGCTTAGTTACTTCCTCTCTTCAATTGCGCCATTGCTTTTCGTCAACATACAGTACTTTCCATAGTTCTTCATTTCATTAGTCCTAGTCACAACAAATTCACTCCCAGTGCTGTTCTTTTTTTCTGATACAAGACATCAATATTACTGTTCAAAACTTTTAAAAGAATTTTATCCAAATCTTTACCTTGTATGAACCAATTCCAATTTTTTGTGGTTTGCAACAATAGATTCCTTTCTAAGTAGACTTAAAACTGTTGTCAGACCCTAGTATTCATCGAATAATATTATTTTTTGTATTGTGTAATCTAAGATCATAACAAGTCTACGTATGTTGTTTCGAAATTTAGTAGAGAGTTTGAATTGATGAGCATGAGATGATGTAAGGAGGGAATGGGTGCCGGTCGTTCGAGACTGTTTAAGGTGGACTAAGATGTAATAAGAAAATCTTAAGGGAGAGGCAGGGGTGATGTCCTTGTTTGTGCAGTTGTGCCTTGAGATTTTGGTTTGTGTCGGCAAAACATAGCATGTGGCCATCTAGACCAAGTCACGTAATAGCGTGCAGGTACAACAACTAAGCCAGAAGCATTTAGCTTCAATCACTAGTTTGCTGAGCAAGCTCTCCACCCTCCCCCTCCCCCTCCCCTACCCTTTTTAATTCTTCTCCACCCTTTTCTTCCTTCCACTCCTCTCCCTGCATCCTCCTTTGTCCCTCATCAAACCTTCCCAACCTTATCGGTGATGGAGGAAACTAAATGAAAACTACTAACATTAATAACTCATATTGTCTCCCTAGCAAGAGAGATCATCTGAACATGTGAAATTAAAAAAGGATAATATACTCGAGTAATTACTCGTTGTGGATATAATTATAAATTACTCAACATTAAACCCTGATTATTGCTTACTTATTTGTCGTATCGATAATCATAGGGAAGATTAAGCTTGAATTAAGTTTCATCCAGTAGGTGAAGGAGAGTTTCTCTGTGGTGGTGGCATTTGTTTAGATAATTGATGAAAATAGGGCATTCAAGCTACCATTCAAGTCTATTTATTACCAAAATTTTCTTGCACAGTTGGCTATTTTAATTTCACCACCCCATGTGTACAATTAAATACCCCCCTCAAGGTCATCTATTAATGAAGCCTATTAACTTGTTTGTTTAATTAATATTAATCCATATGCATCAAAACCATATGGTAAGAAATAATGGTAAACATATTTTGGGGTTTATTTATCAACAAAATTTCCAAACAATAACATTCTTTTCATAAGTGCATGATTCCAATCCCAAACAGATTATCCTTATGATTTGCAAATGAGAAAGCTTTTCAATTGGGATTTGATGATTCAAAATTTTTTTTTAATTGATTTGACTAGCTTAAGTTCATAGTATTAATTTTGGGCAAATATGTTTAATTAATTATACGTAAATACTTAATTACAGGCTTTGATTACAAATACAGGAAATTTAAATCCAGCTATTTAAGTACCCAAAAAAAAATTCCATGGGTTAGTTAATTAATTTTAATGATGAAAGAGCTTGTTTAATTAAGTACGTAGAAGCTACATTACACATGTACATAAATAAGGGTATTAATTAGAGTATTCATGCTTTTAATTTTTCCCAATTTCCCATTTTCCATCATTTAAAATCACCATCAAATTATTTAGTAGTATATTAATTATAGAATTTATATTTAATAAATTGCTATATTCTATAATATGTAAACGTTGTCACTTAATCATAGAATATCATTTCATAAATCTGCAAAGATAAAAATTCAAAAATCTTTTAAAAATAAATAATTTTAAAATTATGAATATTTAATTTTAAATATTTTTAATGACAACATTTGATTCACTCACAATGTATAGTATTTATATGCTAACAATGTATCAAATATAAATCCCATTAACATATTCATGCAACACAAACGGGGGAAACAAAAATATAACTTATCCATGTCATAAACAAAAGGATCATAGGGTATATATAATAATTATTGAACAAGGTAAATGAAATTAAAAAAATTGGATTTTGCCCTTTCAACTTTGGTCTTCATGACCTTAACTAAATAAAATTTAATTAATGGTAATTAACAAAGTGGGTATTTATTTTCAGTGCATAAAGGCCAGGCTTTATTCTTATAAAACTTAAACATTTAATATAACTATAAAGATTCTACAAAGCTTTTGGAGTGAAAATCTTTTATGGATGTCTAAAAGAAAATTAAAGGAATAACAAATTAATTCTAATAATAATGCTTAAGATGCATTTCCTTTCCCCAGCTACTTCATAATTTATGAAACACAAATGATTAATAAAAAATTTAAGCTACATAACCTATAAGCTAAGATGTAAGTGTAGAATGTTTTTTCACAAGTCATTTTCCTTTGACAGTCCAAGTACCATAGTGAAGTTTATAAATTACATACCATACTAAATTTATTTCGCTAAGCATTCCACAGATGTTTAAGTATGAACTTAAATTAGTAAAAATTTATATTCGATACATCGTCGATGTATAATTAATTATCGAGTAATATTTTATAAATACGTTTTTTTAAGATTTCAAATTCTTAAAAATTTATTTACTAAACGACAATAAAATTAGATTTACTAATAATGCATAAAATCTATATACCGATAATACATCGAATATAAATCGATCCAATTATTGTAACATTTTCCATTGTAAAATGATCGAAGATGATACTCTTTTACTGGGCAAGCATTTATTTATATAATTGCTCAATGGCATTAAATTTGGGTGAGTAAATACTATTCTTTGACAACAAACTATTAAGAGGAGTAAAAAAAGATTCAAAGAAAGGGTGGATTATTACTTTAAAGCTTCAAACTATTCCATCATTGCACAGTAATTCCGTACAACTTTAACCTAAATTCCATTTCTTTTTCCACAAAAAATTGTACACAATTGACACAAGTAAAAGCAGCCAGAGTCACGGTAAAATCACACCAATTTCTCGGTCTGCCACTGTAAATTTATGTTCTTGATTGGTTTTATCCATGAATTTGGTGTATTTACAGATCCCAATGTATTGAAATTTCGATGGCCAGAGAGAGAGAGAGAGAAGGGCAGCGGCAGCAGCAGCAGCAAATCTGAAACTCTGTCCCATGTCGATGTAAAAAATTGAGTTAAGACTGCTTTTCTTACTGTCCTAAAAAAAAGGTTAAAAGGTAAAAAAAAAGTTTACCCTCAGTCAAAGACTTTCTCTTTTTTATTTTTTATTTTTGGTTTGTATAGAGGAAAAAGAGAAGGGGAGAGAGTCAACCGACCTCTTTTTGGTTGTATGCATATGTAAGGCTTCGAAGAGTCCACATAGTGCGTTTTATCTTCACCTTTGTTGTTTATGTTTCTTTTCTTTCTGTGCAAATCTTTTAAAAAAGGCCTTGGGTTTTTCCTTCGTTTTTTTCTTTCTTAATTTTTCGTTGTTGGGAGAGAAGACTTTCATTGAGAAAGCATTATTAGTAGAAATAGTCAAGCATGCAGAGAACGAGAAGATAACATAACACTCTCCGCCAAAACTAGGGTTCCCATTTACTGTCTTTGAAACCGCCCATCCAACTGATTTTAAGGCCTCCTCCTTCTCTTTTTCAGACCTAGAAACCCCCCNAAAAAAAAAAAGAAAGACAGGGTTTTTTTTTGCTTTCTTCTTCTTCTTCTTCTTCTTTCTTAAAGAGAAAGACAGAGAGAGAGAGAGGGATAGAGAACGAAGAGCTAAGCAGCAATAAAACATTAAGGGGTTTTTTTGCTTGCCTTCTTTCTCTTTCTTTCTCTCCACTATATCAGTTGTTTTGTAGAGAGGGAGTTGGAGACATTTGGAGTTTGTTTATCCTTTTGTCTCCTCTATCCTCTCTCTTTGTTTTACTTTTATTTTATTGGGTTGGGTCTTGCTCCAATACTGTTTTTTTGGTTCATAGATTTTTTTTATATGTACTTGTTAGTCTGCAAATTTGGGTTCTATTCCTTGAGCGTTGCTAATTTACTAATTTCATGGTCAAAGGCGAGTCATGATTCGGAAACGAAGCAAATCAGTCAAATGGGAGTGTAGTTAAGAAAGAGTTGCTTGTAAATTTGTAGAAAGAAAGAAGAAAGGAACCAAAATCAAAAAGTTGATAATAGAGAGAGAGAAAAAACAAGAAAAAGGGACTTTCTTTGATGAGTTTTGGGGGTTTTCTCGATAACAGCTCTGGTGGCGGGGGTGCAAGAATAGTCGCGGACATCCCTTATAGCAACAACATGCCCACCGGTGCTATTGCTCAACCTCGCCTTGTCTCCCCTTCTCTTGCGAAGAACATGTTCAACTCCCCAGGCCTCTCTCTTGCTCTTGTAATGATAACAACCTTCTCTTTTAACAATAGGCTTTTGCTGTAGGTTTTATTCTTGTTGCTTTTGCGTTAGGACGACTGATCTGGGTTATTTTTGTGATGTTTGCAGCAGCAACCGAATATAGATAATCAAGGGGATGGAACTAGAATGGGTGAGAATTTTGAGGGAAGTGTTGGGAGAAGAAGCAGAGAAGAGGAACATGAGAGCAGATCTGGAAGTGATAATATGGACGGAGGTTCAGGTGATGATCAAGACGCAGCCGACAACCCTCCGAGGAAGAAGCGATACCACCGACACACTCCTCAGCAAATCCAAGAGCTTGAAGCGTATGATTTCATGTTTCAAAGCAAAGCTCTTTTTCTTATTTCAGTTGGCTCAAGTTTTTCCTACGGAACATTGCCTTACAAGTTTTCTGGTTTTTTCTGTTCTTGGTTTTGGTTTAGTCTCTTTAAGGAGTGCCCTCATCCCGATGAGAAACAGAGGTTGGAGCTTAGCAAAAGGCTTTGCTTAGAAACCAGGCAGGTCAAGTTTTGGTTTCAAAACCGCCGTACCCAAATGAAGGTATATGCCAAGAACCAAACCATTCAGGGGTTAAAAAACCTCTTCTTCTCGTGTTCTTCTCGCGCTTTGAATATCGTACGGTAATCTTTAAATTTTGATCATTTTTCCAGACCCAATTGGAACGCCATGAGAACTCTTTGCTGAGGCAAGAGAACGATAAGCTTCGAGCTGAGAACATGTCTATTAGGGATGCTATGAGGAACCCAATCTGTACTAACTGTGGGGGTCCGGCAATTATTGGAGATATATCTCTTGAAGAGCAACATCTTAGGATTGAGAACGCGCGGTTAAAGGATGAGTTAGATCGCGTTTGTGCACTTGCTGGCAAGTTTTTGGGGCGTCCTATTTCAGCACTAGCCACTTCAATTGCACCTCCAATGCCAAACTCAAGTTTGGAACTTGGAGTTGGTAGCAATGGTTTTGGAGGTCTAAGCACCGTGCCTACAACATTGCCTTTGGGCCCTGATTTTGGAGGTGGGATAACAAATGCTTTGCCAGTGGCTCCACCTAACAGAGCGACAACTGGAGTAACTGGACTTGATAGATCGGTGGAAAGATCGATGTTTTTGGAGCTTGCCTTGGCTGCAATGGATGAATTGGTTAAGATGGCACAGACTGATGAACCACTTTGGATTAGGAGCTTGGAAGGTGGACGAGAAATACTAAACCATGATGAATACTTGAGGACATTCACTCCTTGCATTGGCATGAAACCAGGCGGCTTTGTCACTGAGGCTTCTAGAGAGACTGGGGTTGTGATCATCAACAGTTTGGCCCTCGTTGAAACTTTGATGGACTCGGTGAGCCATTTAATTCCATCATCTACTCCTCCAATTCGTCAGTTTCACTTTAATTTAAGGGTTTTGAAGTCATTTTCAAAGCATTTTCTCACCAAGATTTCTAGATTTGCAATTAGCAGCCTCCTCTTTTGTTTTCCTTTTTTTTTACCCTTTTCTTAGTGGAGAGTAGAGACTGTTCTAGTGGTGGTATATGCTTGAGAAATCTAGTCTTCTCTTCTCTTCTCTCTTTTCTGGAGGTTTGTGCCATGGGAATTGACTTTCAATTTTCTTTATTCCCTTCTTTTTCCATAGACTCGTTGGGCGGAGATGTTTCCTTGTATGATTGCCAGAACATCAACGACCGATGTGATATCTAGTGGCATGGGAGGAACCAGAAATGGTGCACTTCAACTGGTAACTTGAATTTCCTGCGACAATTAATACTTAATCAATCTATCTCATCCCTATATTCCCTCATCTACTCTCTTAAATATTTATACTAACTAGTTTTGCTTCTTTTTTTTTTGTGGGTTCTTCAGATGCATGCTGAGCTCCAAGTCCTTTCTCCTTTGGTTCCAGTTCGTGAGGTCAATTTCCTAAGGTTTTGCAAGCAGCATGCAGAAGGGGTTTGGGCAGTGGTTGATGTGTCTATTGACACCATCCGAGAGACTTCAGGTGCACCGACATTTGTGAACTGCAGGAGGCTTCCTTCCGGCTGTGTTGTGCAAGATATGCCCAATGGATACTCCAAGGTAAATTTTTAGTAAATTAGAAGCCTACCAAATTACTATTGTCTTACATCTTACTTCATCATGTTTTTCTTTTACATTTATTGTGTCTTTCCCAAGTGGTTGTTCTTCCTCCCTTTAAGTCTTTAATGAGTTTTGCTGAAATAACTGCAACATTGGAGCTTAGTTGCGAGAGACATTTAATTTTGGGAAAACACCAGGTCACGAAATCAAGGACATTTGCATTACCAAGCCAACATTAAGAGCTCATGCATCTAAGAATTTTGTTTTGTCTAGTGATTACTTACTGTAACCCCACACTGCCAGTGCCTGCTTTGCTTCCAAACGAATACATTAACTCCACCCACTCTCAAAGAATCTGAACCTTCCTACACACTTTTTAGAGAGGAGTATTTTATTGATTTGGATGCTTCTTCTCAATGTCAAATTATAGTTTAAATTCCAAGTTTCACCAACTTGGGGTTTTTTGCTTAACCACAATAAAATAAAAACCCACCCCGCTGCACCAGCAGCAAATCGAGGCTTATTAGCATTATTATATGATTGGAAGCCTCTATAACCCCTTCTTTTTTGTGCCTTGAACACATTAATTTCATATCCTTTAGTAATCCTGAGTCTCTTGATGAATAAACTATTCATTTGATGTTTCTATTCCAATCTTTGATGCTGCCTCGGTTTCTCCCATTTTAGCTACATTTAAGGGCATGTAACTGCGTGTGACCTGGTTCCAGCCCCGCTTTGATGTGCTTGTTTTTCCTACTCTAAACGAGGACCCTTTAGTCAAAATGCCATAGACTAGCTCTTTTGTTTGTATCTGAGCTTTTTGAGGCGACATCAGTACACATCTCGATGTCACAACTCGCGGTATACTTTGTTCCTTCAAACAATCTTTAAAAAGTTTATCTTCTCCATTATTCAATTCTCTTTCCTTTCCCTCCTCCCTTTTTTTTTATTATATGTCTCAGTGCAAGGGACAACGTCCACCATGAGAGATAATGAGATACCATTTCTTTCATTGAGCCCAATCTTTGAGTCATTTCCAAGATTTGCCTCGTATTTTTCTATTCCAAAAATCAATATCATTTGTCAATAACGATATTATCCAAATCCTCCTACTGACCGTGAAAAGTTTCACTTATTTGTTTCCCTCCAAAGATTGATTGACTAGTAGCTTCAGTTCATACCACATTTTGATTATTATTTTTCTATGAAAAAAGATATACTTTTTATAATTTGTATGGGAAATTTGAGAAATCATTATTATACCAATGATTGTAACGGAGATACTCAAAATTCTGCATGGAATGGCCACTGACGATGTTCTGAAAAAAAAAAATGGCAGGTTACATGGGTTGAACATGCAGAATATGAGGAGAGCCAGGTTCATCAACTCTACCGCCCTTTACTAAGCTCTGGCATGGGCTTTGGTGCCCAACGCTGGGTGGCCACCCTCCAACGCCAATGCGAATGCCTCGCCATCCTCATGTCCTCCACCGTTCCTACTAGAGATCATACTGGTAACCAATGATTAATATTAGAATACCCTGTAGAAAATAATAATAATAATAATAATAATGTACAAGCATGAATAAATATAAATGTTTAATTTATGTTGCCAGCTATAACTGCAAGTGGGAGACGAAGCATGTTAAAGCTGGCGCAAAGGATGACCGATAATTTCTGCGCTGGAGTCTGTGCGTCGACGCTTCATAAATGGAACAAGCTCAATAATGCCGGGGACGTGGATGAAGACGTTAGGGTCATGACTCGGAAGAGCGTGGATGACCCTGGCGAGCCACCGGGCATCGTGTTGAGTGCGGCTACTTCGGTTTGGTTGCCGGTTTCACCTCAAAGACTGTTCGATTTTCTACGTGATGAACGGCTGAGGAGCGAGTGGGACATCTTGTCGAATGGTGGACCCATGCAAGAGATGGCCCACATTGCCAAAGGCCAAGATCATGGCAACTGCGTCTCCCTTCTCCGTGCCAGCGTAAATATACTCTCTCTCTCTCTCTCTCTCCTGTTTGACGTATAAAATGAAATTAATAGCAATGAAAAGCAAAAAGAGAAAGAAAAATCTGGTGGAACAGGGGGAAGGGTAATAATTTAGGGGCGGAAATGACATTGGATGGAGTGAATCAAATGGGTTTGTCGTGTTAGGATGAAAGGTGAATTTGAAAGGACGAGCCTGGAATTTGGAATTATCTATGAAGACAGTTTCATATGCAGGACATGAAAACAGGTTTTGATTTGTAAGCTTTAAAAAGTCAAAGTATAGGACGTTTGTGACCTTTCCCACTTCCCTTCTCAGTCTTTTCTGACCCAAACTTTTTTCCCCTTTTCTTTATGAATAAAGCTTCGACTTCCCATTTTGACTCTTCCTCTTTCTCGCACTGCTGTAATCAGACTGACACTTCAACTTTTTGGGACCATATTTTTTTATATTATAAAAAAAGATTTGGAGTGGTAGATTTGTAAATTTTGGAGAACACGAGGGGTTGATTTGGATTGTTATCTCTTTTTTGTGGGGTTGCAGGCCATGAACGCAAACCAGAGCAGCATGCTGATATTGCAGGAGACATGCATAGACGCGGCGGGGTCGCTTGTAGTGTACGCGCCCGTTGACATTCCAGCCATGCACGTGGTTATGAACGGTGGTGATTCTGCTTACGTGGCACTCCTACCCTCGGGTTTTGCCATCGTACCGGATGGTCCAGGCTCTCGTGGGCCCACATCGAATGGACATGTTAACGGGAATGGCGGTGGTGGCGGTGGCGGGTCGCAGAGAGTGGGTGGGTCCCTTCTCACGGTGGCTTTCCAAATATTGGTGAACAGTTTACCTACGGCCAAGCTTACGGTAGAATCGGTGGAGACAGTCAATAACCTCATTTCATGCACCGTCCAGAAGATCAAAGCTGCCCTCCAGTGCGAAAGCTGAGGAGGGAAAAAGCACTCACGTGATCCCGACGGCGGTTCCTTTAATAGTTTTTAATTTTGTACTAGCCCTTTCTTTTCCTTTTTTCTCTTCTTCCTTTTTTTTAATTTTAACATGGAAGTCTTTTGTGTATTTAGTCATTTATAGGGTTGGTTGTGAAGACTGAAGAGAGCTTTTGCGTTTGTGTTGTGTGAAGATAAAGAGAGAAGAGTGAGTGTGAGTGTGTGTGTGTGTGTGTGTGTGTGACTAGTGAATTGGGGGTGTTGAGTCAAGAACGAACCGCGCGTGGAGACTCCTTGCATGGTGGTGATCAGGCAGTGACTCGGTGCAAAGAAAAAGGACTGTTCTCAGCACAAGGCAAGGGTGGTGGTTCGGGTATTGACTCAGGTCGACCCTCGAGATGGCTCAACGTGGGGGGAGAAAAGGGGAAAAAACAAAGAAAAGGTCAAAACCCAAAAACAAGAAATCTTCCTAAACAGTGCCTTTGTCATTGTAGTAAATCAGAATCTCTTTTCCAGGGGTTGAATTTTCCTATATATTTTGTGGAGAAGATTTGCATGGAACATGGAATTGGTATTGAGTTGACGTTGTCTTTAAAAGGGGATTGGGTCTGGAAACTGACTAATTCAATGTATTAAATCAATACGTCATCTTTATCCAAATTATCCAAGCATATCCCTAACTTCCTACAAAACCACATTCCAAGAGGCAGCTCAGCACGTAAAAGAAACGCGCCGCAGAAGATAGTGAGATAGGGAGTTTTGGGTGAGAACGCGATGGAGAGGGATCTAGGCTGTAAGTTGCAAACGGGCATTAAATGAGCGAGCAGAAGCTGTTGGGAGAAAGCGTTGCTGTCATTTAATGCGGAGGGTTTGGCATTGTCTCTGGGATTGCGTGGACAAGCCAATGAAACAGCGCCACGTATTTGGAGCGTATTTGACAGGCATTAGCAAGGGTAGACTGACAGAAGCGGCATTCTTTTGGATTATGGTGTGCGAAGTGGATACGTGTCGTTTGGTTTGTATGCCAGCTTTGCTTGGCTGGCTTAGCTAAGAGCCTTGATGTTGAACCTGTTGAAGGATTGTGGGTAACAGGCTAAGCGTTAAATCTTTCACATTAGGACGTGAGGAATATGAGTTTGGAAGTTTTGGGGTGATATGATTGTGGGTCGTCTTGATGCAATGATATCAATATCAGAGCACCTTTGTCTTTAGCATACCCAAAATATAAGGAACAAAGAAAAGATAAAAACTCCATGTTTATATAAGTCAAGATCCAAGGTGAGGCCATGTTTGTTTTTTTTGGTAAATTATAAAATAAAATAAAATAAAGAACTCCTTGCGGTTAAAGTTCAAATAGATTTATCCCTTAATGACACTTCACCACCTTGAAGATTTTCTTAAAAAAATTTTTAGTCACGCCGTTAACCTACTTATTTTTTTCTACTTACCGTCTCTCTTGCCAATATGCTCTTCCTTCATCCATACCAAACATCGTTGGCTAGACGATGAAGGGTCATGTGCAGCGTCTATATTGAAAATACTTAATTAGCATGAAATTGAAACATTTTACTTATTGAAGTACTTGAGATAACATTTTTTTCTCTTAATCTCACAATAATTTAATCATTATTAACCACTTTACTTATTTTGTCTGAAAATAAATCTAAATTAAGTCAATTCTGATATTATTTTGTCATAATTTTTTTACAAAGTACTTATCTAATAAGTTGTGTTGCGTAATGTTTATAAACTTTTCGAAATTCCTTTATTTATTTAATTAGAAATTCAAACGCTTTACTTATTTTCTTGGACGGAACATTGTATTATTAACTCCGACGAGTCTCATGCCATTTTAAGTGTTTTGCAATTTAAAATAGTGAACAACTTAGCGTTGTCATAGATGACGTATTTACGCATGTCACCGCCGTCGAGCTGTTTCATGGCGATTCCATCACACTTAACAGTAACCCCTGCCACACCCAATCCCATTTTTGTTTGAGCCTCAACGATCTCCGGTAAATTCTTGCTTCGATACCGAGCCTGAAGCCTAATCCCCAACCCCATCATCCACCTCCTTGTTGCTCACCTTTTGTCTCCACTTTCAAGCTCACCTTCTGCTTCCTCAGAGTGAGCTCGGGAACCGTCGTCGTTCCCCACTCAGTCTCATCCCCGACGCTGACGTCTAATAATAAGTCATCTTTCCGTTAGGGTCCTTCACTTCGAGTCTCGTCGCCATTTGGGGGGTCAAGGTAGGTTCCATCATGTTATTGGTGTTGGGTGCTGCCGGCGTAGCCAGGAGTTGTCGCCGGCGTTGGGTGTCGAGGAAGGAGGAGTATAGCGGTGTGAGAAATGGCTGTAAAAATGTTTAGAGTGAGGCTGAGAATTAATGAAGAAAAAAAACAGAAAAAGAAAAAGGCCATCGGTGTCGTTTTTCAATTTGAGAGGGCAATTTTGCCGTAGGAGATAATATTAATTTCATCTTTGAATCTGAGTTGCAAGCTTTTTCGGTTTTAAAATTAATTAAGTTTTTTTAAAAAAAATTACTATAAATCAATTGAGTTATAATAAAACATCGAAAATAATTAAAATTAACTTTTAACCATTTAAGTAAAATATTTTTAAGTATATTTTAAAAAAATTAACAATAAATAATATATTTTAAAAATATATTATTAATAACCGATTTTTCAAGCAATTCAATTGTAAAATTTTGACAATAAAAATCGATTAAAATGGTCAAATAAACTATCTCTCTTAATCGACTAAAAGGAATTTTTAAAAAATTAAATTCAATTAATTAAATTCAATGGATTTCGTCCTTCACTGTCGACCGCTGTCACCATTCTTAGTTTCAGCACTATTTGAAAAAGAAATTAAATGGTGAAAAAGCAAAGAATTGCTCCTCAAACCTGAAAACAGAATATCATTTCCCTTATGAGAAGAAATTTCAACGACTTTTTGAGTAAAGATTAATTATGTATAAGGAGTAGCGAACACAGCACTGCTAAGGGTCAAGTCATGCCCCTCCAATAAATTGTGACATGCACTCATACCTAAACCAGCAAACTATCAAATACCAATTTCGGAACGCATTAAACACATCTTAATTCTCTCGATAATTATAAGGAAAGTGGAGAAGAGCTTTCAAGTTAATCTATGGGCATATTTGTATGCATATATATATATATGTATGTATGTATATGCTACTAATAAAGAAACCAAATCAAGCTGTCAATCAGCTTCACAGAAATCCTAAACTACGTTTGGATGTTGTATCTGCTATGGGTAATGGCCATTCCCCATTATTGCTAAGGTTTTGACCTTTACGAAAGTTTTTGGGTTGGATGCATGATGTGGAAGGCTTTATTTTGAGCAACTTTGTTTTGGTTTTGGAGCTGTATCCGCTCTGTATTAATGGAAAGTGGGGGAATGCCTACGTGATCGAAGCCAATTTATGTTGCCTGATCTTGGTAATAGTTGTGTGAATTTGTAAGCCTCACTCAAAACCCCTGAATTAGGTTAAATTCTAAACAGCTAGAACGAAAATCAGAAAGTACTGCAATTAATTCATCCCACATTCTCTTTACCAAAATGGCATCTGGACAGGATAAAAATTTTAAACATTTCTTACTGCAGTGAAATTTATATCTAGTATTGTTATAGTGTTTCAAATTTTAAATTTATAAACTTACTCGATTTAAAATTTTAAAGGATTTATATCTAATGTAAAATTAATGTATAATATGTATACACTATCATTTAATTATAAAATATTGTTATACAAAAGTGTAAAGTAAAAGTTCAACATTGAATTCATTAATATTCTTAATTTTTAAATCTATTTATTAACAAAGTGATAACATTTGATTTATTAATAATGTATAAAATTGACATAGGAATAGGGAATTAAATATAAATTGAATTACAAATTAGAAAATGAAAGGTGAAAATTAGGTTTCCGTATCTAATAATGTAAATAAATCAAAATAAATTTTTTTATTTGAGAGAACAAAATTTTAATTTAATTTTTGAATAAAAAAATTTATTAAAATAAATATTTTTTTTTAAATAATTGAAGGAGGGGGATTCAAACTCTGCTTTTTAAATAAAGATATAATACACTAACTAATGGATCAAATATTCGGATATTATTAAAATAAATGCTTGAGTGTATGAAAATAGAAATATTAGGTCGAAGTTTTGGAATTTAATAAGTGTATAAAAGCAATAAAAATAGGAGCCAATGAGTAGACTATGACTCAGTAAAATTTTGTGAATTGGGAAAAAGATGAGACGGCGAGTACGGCGGCAGTCGTGGCGGTGATATTTTTGTTACCGCCCCACTAATGAGTTAGCAAAAACTGCAATGAAATCTAAAACCCATTCTCATGCATGCACAGGGGAAGACGCACGTGAGGCTTCACAGGTAACGTGGATACAGGTAGGTGAGGACGAAGGCAATAAAGTCAAGAAAACGATGTGCTATCCGAAAGAAGGAATAGCAGTTGGCCTTATGAAGCGCAGCTTCCTTGGACATTGTTTTTGGACCTTCTACTTCTCAATCTCCTAGTCATTAGTCCAATTTATCCAAAAGCTTCCCCCCCACCCCTGTGACAGATCCTTCCCCACCCCAGCACATGCTTGTGGGTTCCACCCCTCATCCCCTTCCTACCTTCAGAACCATATCAAGATCAACTTGGGATTCATATGCCACTGTTGATCTTCCTCTTTTCAGTATTCACTTGCTCTTTTTTTCCTCCTTCTTCTTTGTGGGCCATTTCTTCCTTCCTTTTTCATCTAATATTATGTAATTGCTACTGCTACTGTTCTTTTTCTCACTTTTCCTCTTTCCTCATTTTACCTGCGATTTTTGTTTTTCTCTGCACCTACATCAAAACAAACTCATCGATTTAATAGTAAAATAAATAAATTGATTGGTATTTTTACCTTTTTTAAATAAAAAATGAAAATAAAAAAAAATCAATCGAACCGAATTCAAATTTTTTTAATTTAGTTAAATTGTAAAACAAACTACTAATACGTATTCAATGTAGATATATAGTCCTATGGTTTCTGCTACCATTCAGCATATTCTTTCCTCCTTAAGCAAACGATATTGATTTCATAATTGTGTGACATGTATACAGTGAATGAATGATGGAGGCGTAGGGGCAAGTGTTGGGATTAGACGTCCCCTCTCCTTTTCATTTGTTTTCCTTTTGATGTTGGCTCTTTCTTTTTGTCTTTGTTTCGACACAAGAAACCTTTCCTCATTAATAATCTACTTTCTTGGGGCATTCAATTATTGATCAGTTGAAAAGGCTAAAACTTCCACTGACTTTATCAATAATGACATTAATGTTCTAAATGCATACCAACAAGCTTCAATTCTAGTCTTTCATATAAAGGATATAAAGCTAACATATAAATAATTTCAATATTCTAAGTTATCTACCTTTTGATTTGATGTAGATTACTGGATTAGTATAACATGTATATAAACTATTCAATCATCATTCAACAACCCTCCATACTTCCCATACAATCTCCTAAAAAGATCCGACGTCAACGTAAAATTAAAAGTCATAAAACTTCGATAATTAAGACTCATATTTAATATATTGTTAGTATATAGAATTTATATGTAAATATTAAATTTTTTAAAAAAAGTACAACTTACATGCTGGGTCGAGCAATAATTTATACCCAAAGTCAGGAATTGTGTATAAATTTAGACAAGGCAGTGGTTGATGTCCGGGGTCAGTCAAATAATGTTGATATGGGTAGGGCATCGAAGATCATGCTTATGCCTTCCACATGCAGGGCTAGAAGGGGGAAAATTTCAAAAAGTGATGCCTAAGATTTTTCCTGGGCTTATAGCCCAGTTCATGAACTGACCTCTGGGCCTCTACAAACCGACATTTTCACCTGCTTCTTTCACTTTCATACTCAAAAACATTTATTTCCTATTTTTCCTTTTTTTTAAAATAAAAAGTTGGTATTTTAAATGAGAGGCAAATGGAGGTTGTGGTGGAATACCCAGTAATTAAGCCTTGGAAAGTTTGAAAACAAAGGCTATTTTTCCTGACAGGTAGAAGGAGAAAAACCTGGAGAAGTGACAAATTTTCAAAGAATTTGAACAGGGTTGTTCTCTGGTTGACACTCATGAAACATTTAATGCTTTGATTGCAGCAGCGGAGGGGATGAACCTTTTGAGCTTCGAATTGAATTCAATACAATTAAAAATTGAAAGAGGTTGGTGCAGCATTAAATAACAGTCTGGATGCTTAAGATTGCAACACTTCGGTGCAATAAATGAGTAAGGACCATTTCACCAAAGCCAGATTGGGAGACTTTTCTTCCTTTCTTTTCTCCATCTACTTTCCAAATAAAAGAGTCAAGCCCTCCGAAGTGACCAAATATGAACATAGTACAACAAATATCTTGTTTTTCCTAACAAAGCCTCGACCCATCAACACAGCATTCAAATTAAATTTTGCATGAAAAAACAACAGACGTCGTGACGTTCTATGATGTTCAGTCATTTAATTAGGCTATTTTTCCTAATATATTAGATTAAAATTTGGGAATTTTTTGATTATAAGAAAAAAAAAAAAGGTAATAATCAAAGCTCAATTGCTTATTAGAATAAACAAGTTATTAAATGTTGGATTGCATAAAGCTACCACTATCCAACAACCAGGGGGGGGTTGAAGACTTGGGAGTTGGGGGTTCTAATCTCCTTGTCACCCTCTTCTTTATTCCAACAACAAATTTAATGTCTATGGAAGTTTGAATAAAAAAATTGCAAAATACTACACATAGTAATGTTTTTGTATTCATTTATTAACTATTAATACGATGAATTTCAATGTATAGAGAGAAAATATGACTTAATATGGTAAGTTAATAATCTTAAAGGGTATCCTTAAAGTACTCATTAGCAAAATCTTTATTAATTAACGATTGTAAATTTTGTTTTAGAATTAAAAAAACAGAACAAAAAGAGCCTTAATTAATGAATTGTAGCATAAACTTTGTATACTAATTATGGAAGTACTAATTATCCGTGCTGGTCTTTAATTATTAAACATAATTAATTAGACTGTATTTATTGCTATTAACAACTTTATCATGGCCTATATTTGATAGAAGCATGCCAATCATTAATATATAAATAAAAAAATTTAAAATTATTGTTATAAATTCGGCTATATTATATCATTAGTTTGCTAAAAATTAAAACAATTGGTAGCATCAAAATTTTGTTTTTGGACCTTAATGACAGAAAAGAAAATTGTATTTGGGTTTTGTACGTTGACAAGGTCCATAGGCCTCATAGATCTAAAAAAATCTCAATGGTTTTTTGGGGTTTAAACTAGATTTTTTTTATTCACCCATAAAACATTTTACATTTGAAATAAATTTTTCGTCTTTCAAACAAGTATAAATTTCAAAAATTTATTCTAAAAATTATTTTAATTTAGATCAAAACAAACATATCCTTAATCTAAAAAATAAGAACTTTTTCCTTGAGACGAAATAATCTGTAAAGTTAATTATGGATTATAATAATTTTTTAATGGTTGAAGAAGTCACCCTCAAAGTCTGAAATGGAAGAAATTTCAGGCCACTAGTGGCGAGGATGGGAATGGTGGCCATGCCGTCTTCTTTTGAAAATTGTGTTGAAAATGATAACAACACGACATGTGAGGGTGTGGGCTCTCTCTATTTTATTTTTCCAAACATATTCATTTCGTGGGTGCGAAAAGTAAGGGCTACCTTTTTTTTTCCCCCTTTTATTGAACGCACGATAATAATTCACATGCACCCATGTCCTTAATGGAGTATCAAATACGCCTTAGATCTACTTCTTTACCATTTAAAGCCATACATTGGGGCTAATATATTTGTGATGTAACCAATACAAATGCATCCACAAAAGAAAAGAATTATGGTTTTGTTCCGAAAAGAAAAAGAAAAGTAAAAATAAATTCGCTTTCACTGCCTCCGAAATTCGAATTTTTGCAACTAAATTTAGTTCGTGTTTTCTCCGACATGCTCTCGTGGCATTTATTTTTGTTTTCCTCAAGTAGGTCATAAAGAAAATTTTCTCTCATTTTCACACATTTTAACAAGAGATAAAAATATGATGACATTAATGCTTTAAAAAATTTTAAATAATTTTTACATTATTCTATTAAGTTCAATCACATTTTTTATTTTTTTATTTTAAATCAAATAAATTTTTATAATTAAGAGTTAATTAATTATCATTAATTAAAAAATTTATTTTCATTATATATTATGTTACTTTAATGTATATAGTGAAAAATACCACGTTATCATCCACTATAAGTATATTTTTTATTAACAATAGCTAATAAATTGTTAGGTACAATAACATATTTGGTCAAAAATAAAAATACAAGAACTTGATTAAATATAATAAATTAATTAAATTTAATCGAATTTTTTTTCGAGTTGTTGATGAGTTTTTGTTAAGTATTATGTGTGATATGATTTATTTTTAGGTTCTTTCTTCTTGTTCTTTTTGTCTCTCTCTCTCCCTCAAGCTGGACCGAAGGGCCCACCACCATGGGTCCGGTCCAGGAATCAAAATCTGCCCCAACGAATCCTTGGCAGTGGATTTGTAAGTTGGCCCATTTAAGTTTTAACATTGTATTCCAAATTGGGCTGAGCATCGGCTGGGCCCATGTAAAGTTTTTCCGACGAAAAGCTCATAAAAAGGGAAAAAGAGGAATCATGGGGGTTGTAGCGAATGGTACAGACAAGGATGGTGGGCTAGCAACACTGCTATCAGATCTTTAGTGGAAAAAGGATACTAAGATCTTCTATGTGATTTGCATCATGGCACCGTTTCTTTTGTGGGGCCCTTTTTATGTTTTGTGGTGGAATTCATGCTTTTGTACTTATTAGTTTGTTTAATTTTTAACGTGGAAGAAGAGAAGCAATAAAGATTTTCCATGCCATTAACGATAAAGAACAAGATTTATGACTAGGAAAAACACATACTCTAAATGTTTAATTTAATAACAAATGCATTTATCAAATTACTATATTATTATAATATTATAATAATATCAATTAAAGACTAAATCTTGATGACTCTGATACTATTTTTATAGATGATAATAACAAAAGTTTTGAAAATGACAATAACAATATATATGTTACAGATTTACATTTTTAATTCAAAAAATAAAAAATTTTTGAATATATATGTGACAATAACTCATTTTCTCTAATAAATTTTTGAATGCTATTCTATTTTTTGCCATAAAATAAAAAAGTTTCAAAGTTATAGTGATAGTCAAGCTTAGAAAATTGTATAATTTAAATATATTATATTTATGCCAATAAAAGAGATCACGCGTTATTAATTTATATCAATAATGAAGATCAGTCTGCACGCTGACCTAGACCTAAACTTAATTAAGGTTTCATTATGAAAGAAAAACTAATTTGAGCTATTGATTAAAAATAAGAACGAAAGGGCTAATTAGGGTCTAATTTCTCATTTAAAAAAGTTAATACGTTTTAATTTAACCGCCAAAAGAACCGTCAAAGATTGGTCAAACCTCCCCGAATATTCCGTGCGGATCAATCTCTGTCTAAAAAATGCCTTCATCCCGTAAATACCCTTTACCAAGAAAGGATATTTTAGTCCAAGCGATAAAAAGAAGAGCTCGAATGCCGATCGTTGGATCTCTAATAATGAGAATCAACGGCTCACGCTTCTTGTTTGACTAAAGTACAAAAAATGGGGCTGGTATGATTGGGTTTGATCCAGCTTTGACCAAAGAAAAATCAAATCAGGAAAGACACCTGGTGGCTTTTTATGGAAGAGAAAATATTCTACAGAGAGAAAGTTTTCTTTTTCTTTTTTTTTTGAAATTTTTTTCTGTGTTTTGTTTGGATACAGAGAAATGGAAGTTTTTTTCTCTCACATAAGCATATTTTTTTTTTATTTTGAATCTGTATTAGGTTATATATTTGAGCGATTATATTAATTTTTTTTTGGTTAGGATTGGTATTTGGTTTCCATTGGTTTGTGATTCTGGTTATAGAATTGAAGAAGGAGGAGAAGAAGAGAGAAAGCGGGTTTTCTCTCTTCTCTTCTCTTGTTTGTGGTGGAGGCGAATTTCGTCGTTTGCGTTCGAAGAAATCGGGGCTTGGTTCTGTGAAATCTAAAACCATGAATGTGATGCGTCGTCTCAAGAGCATTGCTTCCGGTCGCTCTTCTATTTCTTCTGATCCCGTAAGTCTTCTCTTTTTTTCCCTTTATTTTTTCGTGGATTTAATCGGCTTTGTTAAGAGAATGGACTAAAAGAAAGAAAGGAAGAAGGAGTTTTTGGATTATCTTTAAGCATTGCTCATTGAAGACAAATCCTTTTTTTTGTTTTATTTTATTTTTTTTTAATTTTCCTGCTTTTTTTTTTCTTCCATGAGTAGCTAAATAGGGAAAATATTTTCTTTTTTCTTTTTTGTTTTTGTGAGTTCTGGTATTCATGTCTAGATTTAGCTGGATTATTAACTGTTTTAGATGCAATATTGAGATATTTTTTCCTTTGGTTATTCTCGTAGCGATTAATTATTGGCTTATAGCTGGAATTTTAAGCAAATTATTTTTTTTATTATATTTAAAAATCTGCATTTTGAGATAGTTTTTGAAGTTTTCTTTTTGGTTGAAACGCATTTTGAGGTAGAGAGGAATGGCATTGTTAGCTAAATTTTTTTTCTTTTTTGGTTCATTTCTTTTCTTTCGATTCAAAAAGGTTATTTGCGATACTTTTTGGATTCTCTGTTGCTTGATTTGTTTCAACATTGAATGTGTTCTAATTCATTTACTGATCGAAGTTGGTGGATCTCTTCTTTGATTTTGTAATTTAGGAAATCTTAATTTCAATTTCATGTTCTTGTGAGAATAATTTCTTGTTTGTACTATTGTGAATGTATTTGTCATAGGTTAAGCTGTAGTTTTAGATTATATTTTTACTAGGGGTGGTTGATGGTAAGCTGTGTTTTAGTGGTTGGATTTTATGTAGAGGATTGTTGTTAGGTTGGCACTGGGTCAAATCACCATTATTGGTTTTTCCTGAGAATGGGTAATGTTTTAAACAAACTTCTTTTCCTTGGTAGGGGCTGATTATAGAGGTAAAATGCTGTAGATATGTTACTTACCTAAATTGTTGGGTCCTTGTGATGTTGACTATAGTATGTAATCATGGACTGAAGTCTAGAGAGGAAAGGAACTTGGATAATTACATTTGACCCTCTAAATTGTTTTCTTTCTTTCTTTCTTTTTTTTTTTCACCTTTACACCTACCGGACAGAGTGTTGATAAAATAATGATGACTACAATTTACATGCCGTGTAGTTTGAGCTATGATGCAAAGTATCAGGTT
Source organism: Theobroma cacao (assembly GCF_000208745.1). Lineage (NCBI taxonomy): Eukaryota > Viridiplantae > Streptophyta > Magnoliopsida > Malvales > Malvaceae > Theobroma > Theobroma cacao. The sequence continues at coordinate 34,872,096 of NC_030850.1, read as the reverse complement.
GGTTCTTTCTCATTTGTTTTTAGTCTATCAATCTATCCTCAGCTGAACTCCTGAGCTTAATCAGGGATGTGTTTTAGAAAACAGAATGAGCCACATAATTTTATGCAAGTAGCGTAAGGGGTTTGAATGAGGAGGCTGAACTGAATGTTGATTTAAAGTTATTAATGTAATGAGCTACTTGCCTGTGCCTGTGTCTGTTTGTATAATATTTATGCAATCTGAATTGCTTCTTCATTGTTGAAAGTTACTACCTGTTGTATATACTAAATTCGATTGTTTTGAAAAGAACACAATATAAGATTTACACTGAGACGAGTAAATGTAAAAGTATGCAATATACAAGGCACTCTATTACTATGAGGATGCTAGTCTTCTTTAATCTTATGTTTTCATTTATTGATTTCTTTTGGAAAATTATAATTGTCTCCTCAGGGTGGGGATAGTGGCACTAAGAGGGCAAAGGTTGATCAACAAGCAGAATGTAAGGTACATGAGGAATCAAATTTAGTTGAGAGGAGTACCACTGGTCTAGAGCAGCATATGGCTTCTACGTCACTGGAAACTGTAGCAAGCACATCCAATGTAACTTCTGTTGCTAGAATGGAGAAATCAGGTGTTGATCAGCTTCCTAATGAAATGCATGAAATGAGAATTAGAGATGAGAAAACTGCCAACCATGATGAGAAGGTAAATTTTTTTGTCTTATACTCTTCAAGATGTATCTGTATATGCATGTTGATATTTTTCCTCGTAAATGTTGTCTTCATTTCTATCTTGTTTTAAAAAGATAACCAGGTGTGCTGGAATGCCATCTAAGAAGTTATTCAGTTGTTCATACTTAAAAAGTCTGAAGCGTTTGCTATAATTTGAAGTAATCACTATTTTCTGTCTGAGTTTATGACTTGAATTGAACTTTTGTGAGGGCTTGGGCTTGGGACTCTTCAAGATATTTTGTGACCAGCTTTCTGGATAATGTTATTTGATTTTATGAAATGGTTTAATTGCTGTCCACAATTTATCTATCTTCATAATCCTTGATTATTTCTAAATTACCATTTTGTAACTTGTATTGCTCAGGATGTGGAGGCTACTGTTATTAATGGAAATGGAACAGAGACAGGTCAGATAATTTCAACTGTTGTTGGTGGTCGAAATGGGCAACCAAAACAGGTGAGTTGATTTTTGGTGGACTTTTTGTTGCACATTATTAACTGCTCATCTGGATTGTAAATTATGTTTAGCAGTCTATGAGTGAGCTAAAGTTGCTTTATTTATTTTCTTATCCATGAATTTTTTCCCACTCCCTTTTCCTTCGTGATGGAGTGGGAATAAATCTTTTTCTGTTGCGGCTGCATGCTGCAGTTTATATTTAAAAAATGAGCCCAGGCTAATAGTTTGCTAAAGCCATCATCATGTTAGAATCTTGCTTTACATGCATGGTATTTATTTCTATTTGGGCTAAACTGTGATGAACACTTAACAATGCATTTTTTTCTTGGGCCTTAGACAATCTCATATATGGCAGAACGTGTGGTTGGCACAGGTTCATTTGGTGTTGTTTTTCAGGTACAAATTTATTGGCATGTAGCCATCTTCTCGGCTGTAACTTTTTTCTCTTAGTGTTTGCATTTATTCAGAATTATCCTTTGTCTCTTCGAGGTTTATGTAATACTTTATGTTTATGATGTAGGCTAAGTGCTTGGAGAGAGGTGAATCTGTTGCTATAAAGAAGGTTCTGCAGGATAAAAGATACAAGAATAGGGAACTCCAGATTATGCGTATACTTAACCATCCTAATGTGGTCCAACTGAAGCACTGTTTCTTTTCAACCACCGACAAAGATGAGCTCTATCTTAACCTTGTTTTGGAGTATGTACCAGAAACTGTTTACCGAGTTTCAAAACACTACAGCAGAATGAATCAGCATATGCCCATTATTTATGTGCAGCTGTATACATACCAGGTGAACCTTGTCCCTACCTTGCTAATAAGTAGTGGGTGAGAAAATTGTGCTGGTTAGATTTTTAATTTAACCATTATGAGTTCATATTCTCAGTGCTTGTCATGACAAGCTATATTACTTTCTTTTTGTAGATTTGTCGTGCTCTAAATTATTTACATCATGTGGTTGGTGTATGTCATCGTGATATTAAGCCGCAAAATTTACTGGTAAGACATTTTTGCACTTGTATTGTCAGCTGGAGGTTGATGTTAAGAAATATTTTAGTTCTTGTGTGTAGAGGATGTCACTTTTTTGTTGACAAATTTGTTAACAACTTGAATGCACTATAATGTGTGACACTTTTATTTTTACTGGTGGTCAGTCATACTGCTTGTCAGTTGGACTTCTTTGTGTATGCTCATGAGATAATATGGTTCTTGTCTGTGGAATTTGGTTGGCTTTAACATGCTATTGCTTTTGTTATTCTTCTGATAATTGTTTGTATTGTTAAAAGCTATAGCATATAGGAGCTAATGTTGTGATGTATTCACAGGTCAATCCCCACTCTCACCAGCTGAAGATATGTGATTTTGGTAGTGCAAAGATGTTGGTATGTTCAATTTTTGGGAAGTTTGAAAGTCTTTTTCCTTGTTTGTAAAACTTATGAGATTTACTCCGCAATCTTTAGGTACCAGGTGAGCCCAACATATCATATATATGTTCACGATATTATAGGGCTCCAGAACTTATATTTGGGGCAACAGAGTATACAACTGCTATTGATATGTGGTCTGTTGGTTGTGTCATGGCTGAGCTTCTACTTGGACAGGTGAGTATGAAAAAAGTACTTCCTTTTAGATACACTTTGTCTGAGTTTTGATGTCAATTTATGTTTTATTTACCTCTCTAATGCTTGCATGGCTCTATAATGCTTTAATGGCTTTCGTGGTTTTCATCTATCTTTTCATGATTGTGTTGCAGGTTTTGCATTTAACATTGTTATGTTTTGCTTTGACATCTGGTTGTGCACGGCTTATTGATGCCGTCATCCTTTTGAGCTCTTGTATTTTGTTTGTAACCTATAGAGGCTTTTGACATCCTGAAATTCTACTTCGCAGCACATTTTAGGAAACTATTCTTTCATCTACCCACCATCTGCCTGCTTTTGAGTTCTTATCCCAAGCATCTATTTGTAGTATGTAAAAGTTATATATTTTGATAAAACTCTGTATAGGACAATAATATTATATACATCGTAATATGCACTAATGCATATTGGTTATTACCCCATTTGCAGCCACTGTTTCCTGGGGAAAGTGGTGTCGATCAGCTAGTGGAAATTATTAAGGTTTGCATCAATGGCCTTTTGTTTGTGTAGTTTCACTTCTACTTCCCTTTTTCTGCTTTTCTCATCCTTTAACTTCCTTTTGCTTTATCAGATACTGGGAACACCAACCAGAGAGGAAATTAAATGCATGAATCCAAATTACACTGAATTCAAATTCCCTCAGATCAAAGCTCATCCATGGCATAAGGTGTGCTGATTGGATCTATCTTCCAGTTATATTATTTATACAGTACATAAAAGTGGAAATCTTACTCTTTAAGTTATAATTTTCAGATATTTCACAAGCGAATGCCTCCTGAAGCGGTGGATCTTGTGTCAAGGCTGCTTCAGTATTCACCAAACCTACGTTGCACTGCTGTAAGGATTTCATATGATATTATTGTTGTTTTCTTTTGTGTGTGCATTTGCCCTTGGCTACTTGAATCTTGATAGGAAGTTTAGTTGTGTAACTTATCACCCAACCTTCATGCCCAAGTTGTAGCAATTTAAGTAGCAGAGACATTTGACATGTGCACAAGAAGTTGTTAGAATGGATTGTGTGTTAGTTTCATATCTTTCACAAAGTTTTACCTGTGTTTTTTGTCTTGCAATCTAATGAGCGTTTCACTTCCTGGATTTCAGTTGGAGGCATGTGCACACCCCTTCTTTGATGATTTGAGAGACCCAAGTGCGTGCTTGCCTAATGGCCGAGCCTTACCTCCGCTATTCAATTTCACGGCACAAGGTAAGCTAGTTTAATCTTTTAACCTTTCATTTTTCTCTTAAAAGTTGCTCGTGTTCTCATGTCAGCCGTTATGCAGAACTGGGTGTTGCATCTGCCGAACTACGCCAACGTCTTATCCCAGAACATGCAAGGACATAAAAATCAAATGAGATGGCATCTGTAGGCATTGTAAATTGGTTTTGTATGCTGCTTAGTTGCCCAGACAAGCAACGCTGCTCCACCTCCTGCTAGTTCAGAGCTGACCATCTTTGTTCCTTAACATGCCAAGACTGAAAAAGGTAGTCTTGGAGGCTATCCATCCAAGGACTTGAATGATGGTGCTTCGAGGTGGATGGAAAGGACTGCTATGCCACGAGGTTTCGGCATTTCCTTTTTCTTTTTCCTTTTTTTTCATTTACAATGTGATGTGTTACGTGCTTCGACTAACGATAAGGATGACTCGTTAAAACTGTGCTGCTGCTGTCATATATAGTTTATTAGCATTCATTGTTCAAAGAGCCTAAAATGTTCAACCAGAGGAATTAGGACGTCTTCCACTGTATAATTTTCCTACTAATACTTCTTCTACAGAGATTCATATTTCCAAGAAATCCACGTTTTGTATCCCATTCATCTGCACTGCAGCTACCTTCAACTTGTGAGCCACCCCAGGCTAAGGTATTACCTGGATGACAAATGGTCAGAAAATAAATTTAAATAGTGGACTTAATATGCTTCTTTATGTTTTAAAAAATTTTTCTAAAAGAAAAAAATAATTAAAATTAATATCTAAAAAGGGCCACCAACTGAATCAATGAACTCAGTTCGATTTGATTGATTTTTTCGTTTGAATCTGGTTGATTTTGCTCCACCCTAAACATACATGTATTTGATCCTTGTTGCCATTAGTCCTTGAAATGCATGTGTATGGTACAAGGCAACGTAACTGCTGATCACAGTTATTGTTAGTTATATCACAGAAGAAAAGTGTTTGAAGAAACAATATGCTATATGGTCCCGACAGAAGACTTTCTACCAATAGTCTCCGCAAGAACATTGTCCTTCCTTGAAGTGATGAAAACAGTTAGAATCCCTCAAGATAATGTGACGAAGGAAAACTCTGGATATATATTTCATAGCAGTGTGACAATCCCCACAAACCCGGAGATTCTTGAAAATCCGAATTGGGGCTCCGGGTGGTACTGTCAGAAGTCCAAAAGCAATGGCCAGCTTTTCACTGTGATAGGCCAGACCAAGCTCCTTCCCTTCTTCATCGGTGTTATGGAGAGCAAAACTGATGTCTGGCACATAACCAGCTTCCTTGATCTGGAGCATCATCTCATCGATCTTGGAATAGATCTCACCAGTTCTGGGATGGCCTCTGTCCTCAGACATAAATCTGTGAACTCTGCTGTTTACCTCAATCCAACTACAACCAGGCTCTTTATTGATCCCCCTGGATTTCATCGTTCTTCGAATCCTTGCAGCCTCTTCCCAGTTTCCGGAAGCAGAATACATGTTGGACAACATGATGTACGGCACAGCATTCCAGGGCTCTAATTCAAAGAGGTTCTTTGCTGCTCTTTCCCCCAGTTCCAAGTTGCCATGTACTCTACATGCAGCAAGAAGCGCCTTCCATACAGTTGCATCTGGTTCGACATCCATCTGGTTTAATAATGTCTCAGCTTCAACAAGTTTTCCAGAGCGACCCAAGAGGTCAATCATACAAGCATAGTGTTCAGGACCTGGTTTAATTCCGTAAACCTTCTTCATAGATGCAAAATAGGAGCGGCCACTTTCCAAAAGACCAGCATGGCTGCAAGCAAATAGTAAGCCTATAAAGGTAATGAAGTCTGGTTTTGTGCCACTAGCAATCATCTGATCATAGAACCTTACCGAATCCTTTCCTTTACCATTCTGGGCATAACCAACTATAAGAGCGGTCCAAGTTATCACATCCTGAATTTGCATAGAATCGAATACTCTGCTTGCATATTCAATACACCCACACTTAGCATACATTGTTACCAGGGAATTATCCACTGATAGTGACGATTGGAGGCCAGATTTAACAAAGTTCGCATGAACTTGTTGCCCAAATTCCAGAACTGTTAGTTCTGCACAAGCACTCAAAATACTTGCAAGAATAATATGGTCGGGATAAATGCCTGCCGTTCTCATGTCACAAAACAACTTGAGAGCTTCTTCATGACGACCATTATGAGCATATCCGGTTACCAGGGAGGTCCATGAGATCACATCCTTGTTGGGCATGTGGTTGAACACCTGAAAAGCACAATCCAAGTTTCCTTGTTTAGCATACATGTCGACCAAAGCATTGTTCACAAGCTTGCAAGCCTCAAATCCTGCTTTAACAATCAAACAGTGAACAGACATTGCGTGTTTCGAGTCCATCATGGAAGCAAAACAGTTTAAAACAGACGGGTACGTGAAACTATCCATCTTCATATCTGTAGCATGCATCTTCCGAAACAATGAGAGAGCTTCCTCTTCAAAACCCTGCCTCACACACCCTACTATCATGGAGTTCCAAGAAACCACATCATCAACCTCCATGTTCTCCAACACTCTCATGGCATTATCCAAATCCCTGCATTTTGCATACATATCAACCAATGCACTTTGAACATAAACATTAGTTTCAAAACCACTCCTAACTATGCAACCGTGCACTTGTGCGCCAACATTACCAGCTTTAACCGCAGCACAAGCTATTAGTACACTGGGGAAAGTGAACTGATTGGACTCAACTCCTTCAACAAGCATATCTCGAAAACACTCAATCGCTTTAAATGCTTCACCATTTTGAGAATAACCTGCAACTATGGCGGTCCACATCACATGATTTCTCTTATCAGGCATCATTTTAAACAAACATTCAGCTTCCAAAATGCAATTGCACTTTGCATACATATCAACAAGACCAGTAACAACATAGTCATTCGACTCGAATTGTGTCTTTATTACATAACCATGCACCTGTTTTCCTCTTTGAAGCAAACCCAACGTGGAACACAACCTTAAAATACTTCCCATCGTGTACTGGTTAGGCATTTGTCCCTCAAATTGCATTCCCCAAAACAAATCAAAAGCTTCAATTTCCATCCCACCTCTACAATACCCAGAAATTAGTGAATTCCAAGTGATGGAACTCTTCATTGGGATTTCTTTAAAAAGCTCTATGGCTTCAGTTAATTTCCCAGAATTTGCATAAGCAGCTATCATTGTATTCCAAGTGAACTCATCACGTTCAGGCATTTCGTCAAATAGCTTGCGAGCTTCATTAATCCGACCCGATTTGGATAATTCGTTTAAGACCCGATTGGAATCAAGCTTTAATTGACTGGAATTCGTAAAATGAAAATGAATTGACCCTACATAAATGTATAGTTGACGTGCCTTGAAAGAAAAGTTTAGATTTTTCAAACATAATTTTATCATTGAAGGCGCTTCCTATTGTTGTATTTTTCAAGTCTGAAATCAAAAAAATTTTCAATGAATCTGCTAAAAGCTTGAAACTTGAACAGAAACAAAAGTAGTAGTAGTAGTAGTAGTAGTGTAAAACAGACAAAAAGAAGATTAAACAAAGGGATAAATTTGGTACGGAATTAACAGTAGAAAAGTAAATGATTTGGAAAAAGATGACGAGGTGGGTCCTTTTTGAGTTACACGGAGCACATAATTTTCAACCTACTTGGCGGGAACTTCCATGGAAACAGAAGGAGCTGAGCTCTGTATCAGGGAACGCGTTGGTCTTGTTTGCATTGGTAGTTGGTTTCTGCTTTCAAAATCGTTTTGGCATTTTTCTCCTTGGAATTGTTAACAATACAAAAAACCCAATTCACACTTCCACACCAAATTCCAAAATCTCGTCTCCGAATTCGAGTGAAAGATTTTTTTCTATTTCTTTTCTTGAATGGTGAAAACAGGGCTTTCCCATTAAAGTGCAAGGATGCCATGACAGGACACACGTCCTTTTTAACACAAAAGTAAGAAATCTAGATTGATCCATTGATGGGTATTTATCAAATTTAATTTCTATTAAAAAAGAAATCTATATGCTTTCTCTTTCATCATCACCGTCCGTCGTCTTCGAAACCAATACCACTGGCCCCCATCCTAATAATGGTAGCCCTTTGTACCAAAGTTATTGCCTTTTTGTAATTGGGCGTACTATACCCTTTTTGGTTTTTATTATCCAAATTTAAAGTTTCAAATTTTATGTGCATAAATCCAAATAAACCCACCAAAATTCGAATTCCTACCAAATTAAATTAGTCATTTTTATTTTTTTTTCAATTTTTTAGTCCCTTTATAATCATTCCAAAATAATTGATCCTCAATCCAACCCTTCTTACAAGTTTTCTTTCTCACAACCTTAAACTCAACGAAGAATTTTTTTTTTTGTGGAAAAAGATGCACCCAACAAATGCGCCAGCTCCGACATCACTTCCATCAGATGAGGTGGACACGTCACCCCTCCTGACCCATTCCATAGCCGATCACCTCCTCCGTAGCCGCCGTCTCCTCCGTCGCCCACCCCCACCTTTAAGCGGTGCGGCTGCTAGGCTCCTTCGCCGCGCCAGTAGTCGTCGCTTGATGCTCCGTGAGCCGTCGGTTCGTGTACGAGAAACCGCGGCCGAGCAACTGGAAGAGCGTCAAAGCGATTGGGCCTATTCGAAGCCCATTATAGTGCTTGACATTCTCTGGAATATGGCGTTTGTGGTAATGGCGGTTGTCGTCTTGGGACTCAGCCTTGATGAAAAGCCCACCGTCCCTTTAAGGCTCTGGATTTCGGGTTACGGGTTACAGTGTTTATTTCACGTTGCTTGCGTAGTCGTAGAATATAAAAGAAGAAATGGAAGAAGGGATTCGGATTCGGATTCGGAGAACATCGAGGGTCAGAATTTGGCCCTGAATTCTCAGTCCGGGAGTGAAACGGGGGATTCTGAGGATTATGAAACAGAGCAGCTGAATAGTGGAAATGAAAACAGGTACATAATTTCATTTAATATTAATTAGAAATGTAATCAAGATTACTTAAGCCAAATCTTCATGATTTTTGCAGTGTTGCCAAAATCTTGGAGTCTGCAAATACAATGTTTTCATTTCTTTGGTGGATCATTGGATTTTATTGGATAATGGCTGATGGACAAGCTTTGATACGTCATTCACCTGGACTTTACTGGTATCATATCACTTCAATACACATTTTTTGTTTGTTTCCTTATATATTTAATTACAAACCATTGCTAACTCACTAGACGGGTTCTTAATCCCCAGGCTTTGTGTCACATTTCTTGCATTCGATGTAGTCTTTGTGATGATCTGTGCTGCTGTTGCCTGTCTTATTGGTATTGCTGTTTGCTGCTGTCTTCCTTGCATCATAGCAATTCTGTATGCTCTCACAGACAGGGTAAGTGAAGTTTTTTTCACTTTCTGTGCAGATTACTATATTAGAACACTGCATTCAGTGAATCTACCTTTTAGTGCCTTTCAGTGGACTATATTTTAATCATGAATGAGACAAAGATAGTTTTTTTTACTATATGTTTTGTTGAAGTGGTACACAAAATCAAATAATAAAATCTTGCTAGATGATTAATTAATTCTATAATGAGTTGGGTGATTCGACATTCACTAAGGAAACCTGTATTTTTGGACTGCATTGGCCATGATCTATATGGACCCCTTTGAGGTTTGAAGAACTAAGCTACCTTAGTGAGATGCACCTGTGATCTTTCTTCCTTCTCCCCTTTTTCTTCCTTTTTTCTTTTTAACGGAAAGGGTGGGGGGTATTAATATTTTATTCATATAGACTTCTGCACCTGATAGACTTGGGATATATTTTCGCCCTTAAAGTACGAATCTGGTTAATCTGGTTTCTTACTTGTACTGTTGAAAAGAATGTACTTGGAATAAACAATTTAATTTCAGAAACAACATTGCTTAAGTTGGTCATTGCTTCTTTAATTTCCCGTTCTTGGGGATGGAAAGGCTCTGGATGTTCTGTTGTTCCCACTCCTACAAGGAAAACTTTATCAGTGAGTATTGTTAAATTAATCTCCATGAAAACACATTATGCTGAAAATCAAGAGCACGTGATTGATTCTGGCTGGATAGAAACATGACTTGAATATGTTGTCTATGCTGCTGCATAATTTCACTAGAATATGTAACGTTCTCCATCTAGTCTCCATTCTTGAATAATCCTGCCTTACCTTACATAACCTTCAATCTGTAAAGCAGGAAGGAGCAACAGAGGAAGAGATTGATAGATGGCCAAAGTACAAATTTCGCAGGGTTGGTGATTTCGAAAAAGTAAATGGTGAAATTCAAGAATCTCGTGAGGGGATAATGACTGAATGTAACACTGATACGCCTGCTGAACGAATTCTTTCACACGAGGATGCTGTAAGTACCCTATATTGTTGTGCATTAGTATTTGCCTTAGTAAAATCATTGAACATTTTAGGAAGTTACAATTGGAAACATATCATTATTTCTGATAGAACCAATTTGTGTTTGTAGCAGAGGTTAGAATTTGCTATCACACATTGAATCAATTGCTGGTAGCTCACAAACACCATAATTAAATCCACATACGTACTTCTCAATACAATGTTGATATCGAGTTTAAGCACGAGCTATGTTATTTTCCAATCTAAATCCAATCTTCTCTGGACTTTCTTTGGATGACCTACTTTCCTTCTTTCATTATAAAATCTATAAATTGGAGTGGTAAAATCAGGCAGTTTAAAGTTGTCGTTCAGATATGTATAACTGAGAGTGGTGGCCATCCATTCTTGGGTCTCCATGTTTGCTCCCCTGGCCTTTTGAAGAATGAACGCACCATTTTAACCCAAATTTATGTTCCAATCACAGGAATGCTGCATCTGCCTTTGTGCTTATGAAGATGGGAGCGAATTGCGCGAACTCCCTTGCCATCACCATTTCCACTGCACCTGTATAGACAAGTGGTTGTACATCAATGCTACCTGTCCACTCTGCAAGTTCAACATTCTGAAGACATGTAACTTGAGTGGAAGTGAAGTGTAGAAAAGCCTAATCAGAGTAATTAACAGTGCTTCTTCCCTGCGTGTACGCAATTATATGACTGGCCATCTTGTTGGCAGCCTAGAGGCAGCAATTAGGGACGGGTTTCGCCACATAAGCAGGCGTGGCTTTTCTGGTTTTCCCAAATTGTATTAATGTACAGTATGTGTTTTCCCTACTTGTTTTAGGCACGTTTAGTTTGCGGAATGAAAAAGTTATTTTTCTTCAATTTAGTTCTAATGAGGCCATTTTCTATTACAAATCAATGGTGCTATACCTATAGTAAACTTAGTTGATAGGAAATGGGTCACCATAATGGAGTTTTTCTGTGGGGAATCACTTAATCATGTTGCTTTCAAGTTTCAAATAAATAGACAAGATGAATTTTGATAACAATTTCTTAGTATCCAAATTCTCACAAAGGCTGTTGGTATGTGAAGGAAGACCTTCACATTATATTTGCAGCTCTGACTCAAAGATTGAGAATATGATTATATATATATAATATTGAATGTTGAAAAAATCTTAATTTTCAAAAATAGTCATAACTGTTTATTACATTTTTAAATATTGTTATTATAAAATTATCCAATTTGTAAATAATCGTGTTGAATGATTTTTATCAAAAAAATAATTTTTTGTTTGACTAATATTATATAATTTATAATTAATATTACAAATTTCAATTATGTATATTTTAAATTCTTGTACGTAGAAAAAATTTAAAAAAAAGGGTAGAGCTCAGATGCGCGTGGTCTCATCGCAAGATCAGAGAAGTGTGATGGACCCTACCATCACATGTGCGCAGTGTTCCTCACAGCTCAAAGGGGATGCACCAGCCGGGAATCGAACCCGGGTCTGTACCGTGGCAGGGTACTATTCTACCACTAGACCACTGGTGCTTGTTATTTCTAGTACTAGACCACTGGTACTTGTTGTTACTACAAGACCACCGGTGCTTCTTGTTATTGATAGATAACAAAGTCATAATAATGCTAAATGTATTGAGGAATTATATTTGAAATTGTTGAATAATTATCATTAGTCAAAATGTTAATTGTTATTTTATACTTATATCATATAATCATATTATCGTACCACATTAGCATGTCATGTCATTGTATATTAATATGTCACGTTAACTTCACATGACATAAAATAAAAAGGGACAATTTGATTAATAAAAATTAATTAATTATTAATTATATGAACTTATTTTGTTTAAAATAAAATTATGAGGGCTTAATTGAATATAATAAAAGAATAAAAATTTATTTAAAAATTTTGAGTAATTTAAGGACTTTTTTAAGTATTATATCAAAAATATATATGATCCAAATTGGACTGATAGCATATTTTAAAAAAACATTAATACATGAATTCGTAAGTAATATCAAATTAACATTTCTTATAAATCATATCTTTAAACGAAAATACAAGAAAACCTTGCCCAATTTAATGGTAACAATTATAATAAAGTAAAAGTACATTGTTGCCGACCTCATCACACCGAAAGTAGGTGGGGCAATTATAAACCCTTAGCCATTGAAATGCTTTTATTTGACAAACAAATGTTTTTTAGGTGATCAAAGTGTACATATGCGGTCGATTGCCGACCTAGCATGAATAGCGTTCTCAATATTGGACTGTACATTAAATGCAATGAAGGAGAAAAGGGCCTCATTTGACTGAGACAAAGACATAACATATATATATATATATATAATGTGTTATTGTAATTTCTACGGTGTATCAAAGATCCGAGGAGGCGAGGAAGGTTCCCATATTGCTTCTCGTCTCTTCTTTCTAAGAAACTGAGACTTTTAGGACTAGAAATTACTGCCATGTAACGGCTCTTGAGGGGAAGTTTACGAGAAGGAAGACAGAAGGAGATACGGGGTTTCTGTTCTTCCTGTTTTCGCCCCCAACCAAATCATACAGTACTAGTAAATTAGATATGCCGGCTTTGTTTTTCTACAGAAAGATTGATGACCGCCTGACAGGCGAGACAAGGAAAGTTGACTTTTTTTTTTTTGAAGTAGAATTTGGTGTAGTCTTTTTGAACAATAAAAAGGTGGCAAGAATAGACAACATAAGGCAGTGTTTTAAGATTCAAAACGTGAGAAATTCGTTCCTGTCCACTCCACATGTTTTTGACTCCGAACAATGATCCGGATATCATGAAACGCATGCCATACCAAATCTTTGTGGCTACTTCCTTAGAGTGCAGCTCGTATGTGAGATTTGATAAGACCTCGAAATTAAACCCCCAAAATCAAGAACCAATCAGGATAAATAATATATTGCCATGAGTCTTGCCTTATCATCACTCGGTCGGTGGATTTTCAATCACAATCTGGGTAACTGAGGAGTAACTTGATTCGTTCACGTCAGTTAAGCATATGCAAATCTTAGTTGCTATTCTGTGTTATAGGACTATGAATCCAAAATAAAAAAATAGATTAATAATATAATATAATATAATATTACGATAAATCCTGACTTACCATTTGGTAAGGTGTCAAGCATATATAATTAAAATAACTCAAGAGTAACTTCACTAGTTTACGTCTCTTATGTAATTGCAAATGGTTACTTAGAGTGATAATGATCTTTGTTTATTGGTGCATTCCATTCCGATTTCTAATTGTAACAATAAAATACTTTAGCCAACTCTATGATATATATTCACAATAACTCCATGTACAAAACATTTCATTTCCTTATCGCTAGTTGTCTCGTGCATACAGTATGCATTGTTTTTATGTAACTGGTTACATGAAAGAAGAAAGAAATCATCAATTAATTAATTGTTTAATTATCAAATGAAAAGAAAAAATCAATAGACGACAAAGGATTGGTTGCTAAGGCTGCGTCATTGGGGCAAGGCGACAACTTAGACGGCTTCTTTTGAATTTATTAGTTTCGATTCTACTACATTATTAGCAACACAAAACCAAAGTGAAAATATATCGGAAATAGAGAAATAAGAATAAAATCTCATCAGTTCCAGAACAAGTTTTTCTTCGTTTTTTGGGGGGAAAATTTGTTGGTATGAAGGTTATTTACAGCTTTGATGCATCAATTTCTTCATCTAAAGAAAGAATTAGATGGATAACCACTCCAAATTGGGATCCCTGTAACAACTCCAAAATCATTTCGGCCGTCTATGGGAATTCCCAGACCTGCAGCAGCCTGCGAAGAACAAGCGTGTAAGGGCTCTTTTACCCTGACAGAGACATTGATGATTCCATTCTTCAACCCCTTGGGATCCCTTAACCGGTAACTCAAGAACTGTAAACAAGTCTCCGGGGAGTACCCTCCGATAAAGTCCGTCACTGGTATTCTTGCCAATCCTACGGTTTTTTCCCCACTGGAGGCCTTGCATTTTACTGCCAGGGTAATGAAGCGTGTCTGCATGGGCATGTCCATCACTAGTTTATCGTTCCATGAAGGGTTGCTCCCTCCCTCACCGTCCATCTTCGTCGTCTTACAGTTAAAAGGATCGATCGAAACGTCGACAAAAGCGTTCTTTTTAACCGATTTGTTATCGATTCTCAGGTCTTCTCCTGACAATATTGTGATCTCCAGAGTGCGAGACTTGCTCTCCATTATAAATTAGGAGAAACAAATAAAGAAAAATAAACAAAGCAAGAACAGAAAGATGTTTCCTAGTGTGCTTGGGTTTGAAGGAGGCGACGGCTGGTGAGAACCAAGAGGTGTAGGGAGACTTATATAGATGCTCTTCAAAGGAAGCTGAAGAGAAGGGCGGCGGAAGGTGAGAGGCAACGCTACAGCTTGGACTTCAAAATTAGGACCGAGTGAGAGTATAAAACAAAGAAGCGCGTGTGAGTGAATATTCAATTTTGGCGTGAGGAGCGTAGTAACTTTTTTTTTTTCTACTAAACTCTCTAGACAAAGTCGCAGTAAGTGCAAAAATCAAAATTTAATAGTACCAAAGAGAAAACATCTGATCCGCCACGCAATTCCTTATTCCTTAACTTGTTTACTTCTTTCTTTCTTTTTTCTTATAGTAAATTTCCTGAACATTCTTTTTATTTAACTTTTTTGTATGAATAGATAATTTTTATTCTCATAAAAATTAGTTAATTAATTTCATCGGTTAAAATTATCAAAATATGTTTAATTCAAAATATAATTTATTTAGTCACAATTTAACTTTTTTATGAAAATTAAAGTTATTCTCGTAGTGTTAATTAAAAAAATGAAACCACGACAAATGCGGATTAAGTTTCAATTTTTTTGTCTATTACTTTTAAGAAGCAAAGTCATTCCATTAATTCTACCCATGGTATTCAACATTCAATGTATATTGATTGATGTTTTCAATGTAGAATACTATACAATGAATTACCACCCACTTCCAATTCACGTCTTGTAGGTTTTCTTAGATTTCCATACTCTTATCTTCTTTTAAAAGGTAAAGGAGAAGGAAAAACATGCTGAAATGTTGTTTGTGTAAATATTTGTACATTAATTATTCGCACTGTTTGATTTTTACTCATTTATCCTTCGATTGCCTTATATATATATAAAAAAAAATTAATGGTCGATTTCAGCCTTTTAGTTAGTGTGGAGATTATCTCATGTTAGTATTTGTTTAATATTTGTGTGTATGGAAGCATAGAGAATATATTGAGATAAATGTGGTAGGACAATTACGTAGTGGTATTAGAATCAAACTCTAATTAAAAATTTGGTTCACCATTCACCATGTGTGAAAGGCTGGCTTGGTAAGCAAAGGCTAGCAGCAGTCACACTTCTTTAATGAACTTGGGTAGGATTATGCAAAGCAAAAGTCATAAGAACTCTTTTTATTAAATAATCATATTCAAAAACTTAATGTTAAGTTACCACTTCTTGATAATTCTTTTAGATAAGTGTGTAAATGGATAAATTGATTGTAAGTTATTCAAATTTGACTCGATAAATATTTAAACTCAATTAATTCATTATTGAGTTGAGTTCTAATTCAAGTTATTTGAGCAACAAGTTAATTAGAATTTCAAGTTTTGTACACTCGAATAGAGTGATTCACAAATTTTATTAAATTTTTTAATATTTTAATATTATATGCATATATAAATCAAATATTATTATTTACATATATTGAAGTTTTATTTGAATTTTTATTTCATACTTTAAATCGAACTTGAATGGATTTTCAAACTCTTTATAAAAATTAATGATAATTGATTCTGAATTAAATTGAATTAAAGTAACACGATTATTTTTTAAATCAAATTTGAAATTTTTCGAATTTCAAAATTTTTTTTAACCGAGTCAGAGGTCAAGTTTGACACTGTATTTAATTGTCTTGGCTCAATTACACCGTTACTTTCTATGACGTTATTCCTCCAGTTTTCAATTCAAATTGAATGTCATATTTTAAATTTTCTTAAGTTTTGAAGAATTTATTTGGAATTTCATCAGTGATTTTCCTGTTCTTGTTCAAACATCGGAGCGGTTGATCAGTTACGAGGCAAGTGGCAAAGCCGTGCTCGTGACTGTCCGGCGGATCATGGACGCAACACGGCGGTGACAAAACATGGGGTAGCCTTTGTCCCTTTGACTTTGAAGTCTTAAACCTGTTTCCATTGCGCCTCTCAGACGCTCTCAAACTGCCGTGATGCGCACTTTTCGGGTCTTTTTTATAAGTACAGCTACCAGTAATAATTACTTTACATCACGTGTGCTGAAATTCGGAAATTAATTTAAAACCACTTGAGATTAATTTTGGGTGCAGTCAAGTCCATATTATTTGTTAAGTCATTTTTTTATTCATCATTTCTATCTTCAAATTGCAGTAAAAGCACGTAATTTAAACGTAAAAGAAAAGAAAAAAAATGGATGAATATCTGGATCGGTAAAGCACGAAAACTTGAAGAAGACACTGAAAAGGTATTTTTAAATTAAATAAAAAGAAAGAAACAAGTGAATTGGTTATTTATTTCGGTTCACACTAACTTTACGAGATATTGTATATTTTATAGGTGTTGTGAATTTGTAAATGTCTAATATTACTTTAATAAACAGTCGGTGTAGCCTTTATATTCTCCTTTAAGAGTTTCTCAAAAAATAAGATATATGAATATGTGAGATTTATGATTTTATCAGTTGAAAATATATTTCTTTAACATGAGATTTACATGATTTTCCGCTACCATGGTGACACTATGACAAATGGCAGCAGACAACTGAACAGTGAAGACCAAAGTGCTGACCATGTCAACTCCAACTTTGGATTTGGATAAATTTCGTGGTTCGTTTCATGGTCTTACATCACCACTGCGTCGTCAGCGCTCTGCCATCATCACAATCACTCGTGCCTTTGGAAATAAAGGTTGTAACTAACAATTTGGGATGAGCTGGACCTGCACCTCCTAATTCTTTGGCTCGGAAGTTTCACGGCACGATTATCTTAGCAGCGAAAACATAAAACATATGGGAATGTTAGTTAAGCCGAAGGTTGAGTCAACTGTTAATTTTTCCTCAGCGGTCTTGCCTGGAAGTTTGGCGGAAAATTTATGGCAGCCGAAACAACCTTGCAAACAGGGGGTCGACTATCTCAAAGTCTTAACTAATAAAGTTAATTAATTTGATGGCTATAAAGATAACATAAACTATAAAATTAAATAAATTAAATATTGTTTGGTGTCATAGATTTCTAGAAGACTAATAATAGAAATTGTAATGCCTAACATCATTACAAGTTGGCTTAGCTTTCTATTATGGCTTTTTCAAAATTTAGACATTATATTTAAAAAATATCTTAAATTATTTTTAAAAATTTAAATTATTATTAATCAAAATGTTAATGTGATTATGTGACTGTTTCATTTTTTTTGTCAACATCATATAAGTGGCACATGAGAATAAAAACAACAAATGTCTTTTTAATTAATAATAATTGATATCTTTAGTTATAAAAGTTTATTTAGCTTAAATTAAAAGTATATGAGTTTGATTAAATATAATAAAAGAATAAAATTTTATTTAAATTTTTAAAATAATTTAAAAACTATTTAAAAGTATTATGTCTATTTCCGATGCAAATTGTGAAAAAAACATTGGTTAGATTGTAGAATTTTCATTGTACAATTTTCCCTTTTTTTTCCCATTTTAGCCATGTTGAACAATTATGCTTTATGCATAAAAAAAATGGAAAAAAGATCATGTAGTTAGGTTAGGTAAGTTGAAACGACATCGTTTGGAAGAAACTATATTTAAAAGGTATTTTATTAACCATTTTTAGAACAAATTATTGATCAATATGTTTTAGACAGTGGCAAGTAGCAACGACATCGTTTGGAGGAATGTTATCCAGTCCCACTCCTTTCATCTCTGGCGATTCAGTTACAGAGGGCGAGAGAGATGGCTTTCCCTACTCAGCTCTCACTCATTTCCAAACCCTCACCGCTCTTTTCGAACTTACCTCGAACCCGGTTCAATCCATCCACAACAGCCAGACCAACCGCTTCCCGTTTCAAATGCCTGGCGAGTCAGACCGGGTTCTTCACTCGACTCGGTCGGTTAATCAAGGAAAAGGCCAAGAGTGACGTTGAAAAGATCTTCTCAGGGTTCTCCAAGACCAGAGACAACCTCGCCGTGATCGACGAACTCTTGTTATACTGGAACCTCGCTGACACTGATCGCGTCCTCGACGAACTCGAAGAGGTTTCTCTTCTCTTCTAAATATACCTTGTTTACATGCTACTGAAAAAGTGCCTAAAATAAGTTAAAAAAATGAATAAGTTATTCCTTTTTTGTTTAATTTTGCAGGCTTTATTGGTATCTGATTTTGGGCCAAGAATTACAATTAAAATAGTGGAGAGCTTGCGGGAGGATATACTAAGTGGAAAACTTAAATCAGGAAGTGAAATAAAGGTTAATACAGAAAACTACAATACTTGTAAATAGTATGATGTTTTTCATTTGGATTTAGCTGTGGTGAAGATATTTATTTTTTGAGGTTATAAATATTGAAAAATGTGGATTAATTTGTGGGTTATAGGATGCATTGAAGAAGTGTGTGTTGGATCTCTTGACAAAGAAGGGGAGTAAGACCGAGCTTCGTCTTGGATTCAGGTTTTTCGTGTTTTAGTCTTTGAGTTTTCTTGTTGTTCCATTCTGCACTAAAATGGCATTGTTTTTTCCTCTTGTTGAACACTCTTGTCATGTTATCAGGAAGCCAGCTGTGATCATGATTGTTGGCGTTAATGGAGGTGGCAAGACAACATCACTTGGTAAGGCTACTAACCAATGTCGCAATTGCTAATCAGTTTAGGTTGTTTAGATTTGCGAATGAAATTCTTTAGTTTATCAAATTAGTTGTGGAAGATTTATTTATTGAGGAATTTTTGTCTTAACAAATTGATGTTTCACATTTTATTATAAAATAATCTCATTAATAATTCCCTTGCAGGAAAGCTGGCTTATAGATTAAAGAATGAAGGGGCAAAGGTGAGCTGCTAAAAAACGTGCATTGCTTTAGGTGCAATGTGATGGAGGCCTCTGTTGTTGTAAAAACCTGCATAGTCACAAACAGTTTTTGCCCTCCTTTTTCTTATAATTTGATATCTTGCCAGATATTGATGGCAGCAGGTGACACATTCAGAGCAGCTGCTAGTGATCAACTAGAGATATGGGCTGAGAGAACTGGTTGTGAGATTGTTGTAGCTGAAAAGGAGAATGCCAAAGCATCATCAGGTAGATAAATTGAATATCTAAAGAAGTAATTTTTTAGGACCAAAAGGGAAAGGGTGGGGGGGAAGGGCACAAATTTTGCAGTTCTTCCTTTATTATTATTCTGATACAGGACAACTCTTAACGTGTGATTTTAAAGTGCTTTCTAAATAGTGCTTTCGCAGGCTGTCAAAAGAGGTAAGGAGCAAGGTTTTGATATTGTCTTGTGTGACACATCTGGACGTAAGTATTATGAACCTTCATTGTTTAGTCTTGGTTGTATCTGCCTCTAAACTGTTATTCATGGCATGTTTTATCATTTGTGCAGGTCTTCACACTAATTTCAGCTTGATGGAAGAGTTGATAGCCTGTAAGAAGGCTGTGGGAAAAGTTATTCCTGGTGCACCCAATGTAAGCTCAAGCTGTTTCAGACCCTCAACTTCCTTCTTACCTTGAAATAATTTGAATGTCTGGGCCATAAGACAGATTAGCATTTCCTCTTAAGTATAGTTGGTTCAGACATATCAAATGTTTGATACTTTATTCTACCTGCTCCTATCCCATGTTTTCG
This sequence comes from Theobroma cacao, assembly GCF_000208745.1. NCBI lineage: Eukaryota > Viridiplantae > Streptophyta > Magnoliopsida > Malvales > Malvaceae > Theobroma > Theobroma cacao. The sequence goes on along the minus strand of NC_030850.1, from coordinate 34,851,749 downwards.
TTTATGTTGGCCATCCCTTTTGGTTAATGCCTTGAGGGTTATTAATTTACATGTCTTTAAGCATGAATACCAAATGATTTTATAAATACCAGCTTTTATGATGCTAGTTCTTACTGTAGTAGGATCTTCAGAAATATGGTTGTGACCAGTGACAAAGAATGATGAATTTGAATGAATTGAATACAGTGATCTGCTTGTCTTTTTAAGTTACATGTTAATATTGTGAAGAGTTATCTTAAGGCCATACTGCAACTTGTGCAGGAGATCCTACTAGTTCTTGACGGGAACACTGGATTGAATATGCTTCCACAAGCAAGAGAGTTCAATGAGGCACTGTTCCTATCCTTGCCTTTTTCAGCGAGATACTTAGTCTAACTTGTTAAATGCTAATAATTTTTTTTATTGCACTCAGCTGTTATTTAAGCGACTTTCAACTTTGTGACAGGTAGTTGGAATAACTGGTTTTGTTTTGACAAAACTTGATGGTTCTGCTAGAGGTGGCTGTGTGGTATTGTCTCTTAACCCCCTTTTTTTTTTTGCTTCAGGGTTGGGGGTGGGGGGTTTTAGGGGTTGTTTCCAAATTTTGTTCACATCTTTCTCTAAGTTCTTGCCCCACACAGGTCAGCGTGGTTGATGAGCTTGGCATTCCTGTGAAGTTTCTAGGTGTTGGTGAAGGTCTCGAAGACCTTCAACCTTTTGATGCAGAGGCATTTGTTAATGCCATATTTCCGTGAGAAGTGTTGATGGTGTTAATAAAGTGATCTATTCTGTTTGACCCATTTATATAATCCTTTTCAGTAACATCTTATCAATCACTATAAGCATTGCTGAATTAAACCGGTGCATTTTCTTTATGTTTCTTAGGTATTTTATTCATTGAGACCAGTTCTGCCTATATGCCAGGCTTCGAGATGCATGTTGTTGTAAAAGGCTCAGTCACAAGAGTACTTGTTGGCCAGCAAGTGGGATTTACATAGTGCAGATGTGTCAAAAGGCTTCATCGAGCATTGTTATTATGCAAAATTTTCCTCTGTACATTATTTTTCTCTCGTGTGTTTTAACTTGCACAGATGATAATTGGTGTAAAGGGCCATGGATCTTGTCTTGACCAGTGAACAAGTTACTAATTAAAAAGTAGTATGAATCAAAAGCTCATAATTCTGAGAATGTAAGACAAATAATCAATATGTGTGCATCAAATATTCGGATTCTATTCCATTATGATGTTTCTGCAGGTTGCTCCCACCACCCTGTCATATGCATAAAGCAGCCTTCTTTATCAACATTAACTGCATTCAATTTTAGGTTCTCTCTTCGTTGATCTATAAATTAGAATATTAGAAATGTTAAACAACTGATTACACTTGGCACTTTAAGTCTCATCTTTTCTCCAAATAATATTAAATTGTCTGTCTCGATCCTGTTTGTTTGACTGTTTTTGCTTTTGAAGTATAATGCTACTTAAGTGATGACTGATGAGTAGGTTTGAGATATTTTAAAGCACAAGAATGATCTCCTAGAGCCCCAGGGTTCTATATTCCTATCAGTCTTCTGCTTCATCGTTTTGTCAAGTAAAAAGAGGTAACAGAAATTAAAAAGGTAACACATTTATCTTGATTATTGGTAGTAATGGCATAAGAATATTCATTTGGCAATACCCAAGTAAAATTCGGATACACTTCATAACTTGGCAATGGGTGAAATGTAGAAGGTTGCACGGCAAGTATAGACCAGTTTCCCTGTCCCCCTCATTTTGAATTCAACTGCAACTACAGTTACATTTCTTCCACTTCTCACTATAGAACCATCAACAATCAACTCTGCCTGCATGGTGACAACATAGGTGATGGTATACGTTCATTAAACGGAAAAGAAACAAGAGTATGTGAGATGATTGATAGAAAGCTTGTTCTGTTTCTGATGCATAATCTTCATATGAGATGCAAGAGAAGGTCAAGCAATGCAGTTTATCAAAAGCAGCCTACATCAGCCTTAATTCTCAGGGTGAATTCAGACTATGGGTCCAATTAGACATATCCCCAATAAGTAATACACTAGAGAAAAGTGAGGTTGCAACTATTTTTTTTTACCCATAGATATATATATATCTATGCTCAGCACTGCAGCCCATTTGCCAGTGTTACATGTTCAAGAAACTAACAATCCTAGCAGTCTGGAACATGGAGAAGTTTAAGCAAAGTCCAGATCTTCAGTCCATATGATTCCATGCATAAAATCTAACTTCCCCTCCTAACCTTTCTCAACTTAGGACATGCATTCCATCCCAAAAGAAAAGCCAAAACTTGAACAAGCTCTAATCAAACAGTGGGATAACATCTGAAAATTGAATTTGCTCCCTAATGTTCAATGCATCACTTAAACATCACATAATCACATGCAGCCTTCCTTTTTCCATTTTTGTATCTGTCCCCATTAGACCTATAATTGGGAACAAGGGCCGACCTAGAGCATTTTTAAAGGTGACCCAAACAAAAAGAGACACCAAACAGTCAAATAGAACTTTATATATAATCCAATTCTCACTAATTTAAAAGATTAAATAAATGCCCGTTAACAAAAATAACGGTAATACAGAAGGAGTCCCTCTCTCACTCCTCGGGTGGAAGAAAGAGCAATTTTCAAACTCACTCTATCGTTTTTAAATATAATAGGATTAACATAGAATTTATATGCCGGACTTAATTGGCAATATGTTGAACATAATGACTCCAATTTCATCAAAGGTTGAAGGAATAAAAAAAATTATTAAACAAAAAATTATTTTGAGGGGCCATTCAAATAAATAAATAAATAATTTTAAAATACTTGGGCATAGACAAACTACCCTCCGCCCCTGATTGGGAAGGGATTAACCAAAGAGAGATATTAGGAATTGAAAAGCCAAGAGAGCTTACATTTGTGGGAGCAGCAGAGAGATAAGAAATGCCCAATTCACCGAGAAAAATGTCCTTTTCCACACCCACCACTGTTCTAACTGTCGCAATTGCCACTCTTTCTGCTATCGCTGCAACTGCCCCTCCATGTAACCCACCAAAATAATTCTATAAAGATAAAAATCCTCAATAAAAAAAGAGAATAAATAATTCATAATAATTCTGATAGAAATAGATAACGTTTCAGAAGAAATTACGGCGACAGCGGGTTTGACAGTGGCGACGCAGGTGACGTGGCCACGTTGGACAGTGTCGGTCTTGAGGTGGTCACGCAGTAGATTGGAGTAGAAGTCTTTCGAACTGTAATTATCTGCGTTGGGATCGAAAATCCCTACGCTTTCAAAGAAACGCAGAACGTTAGACGCGTACGGCGGAGATCCGTCTTGGGATTTTTTCGTGGAAGCAGCAGAAGAAGAGGAGAAGGTTTGCGGTCCCAGAGAAGTAGAAACTACAGAGGAGGAGGGCTTTCTCATTTCGCTGTCATTGGTCTCGGAGTCGATGCACGCCTACGTTTTAAGGCTTTTTTAAGATTTTTTTCCTTTAATGTTAAGCTTTTTAAAAAAAAAAATAAATTCCAACTACTATAAATAGATAGTATTTATTTATTGTGCTTTATTTTATTTAAAAAATAAAAAACTTCTTTTAATTCATTTGAAAATTACTAGGGTTTTGAAGTAGTAATTTTTAATAGGATACGTATGTCCTCAAAGCTAAATGCTTAATATTTTCTTTTTGAAAAGCTGATAGTTCATTCAAAATGCTTAATATTATTTTCAGGATTTTAATCAATAATTTTTGTATATATCAAACACTTTAATATTGAATTACATTTAATTCTCAATCATTAAAATATTCTGGTGGTAAAGTAGGAAACGTATTCTTAGCATTTAATTTAAAACTTTAGTTATATAATTATATCCATATGCTTACTCCATCTATATGGATTACATGCATGTCACGCGACACATTAATGTATGATTGTTTATGCCGGTTCAAATAATTTTTTTTTATTTAATTGTTTCCTTGTTTGGTTATTTAAAGTGTAAACAAGGGAAAATTGGACTAAAAAAAGGGAAAAAAATCTTTAGTTAATGTTGTGACCTAAATAAGCCAAAGCATAAATTTTTACACTTTGGTTTCTAATATATGCTATTTATTATAAAAAATAGAATTTTACCTATTCTTTTTCCCCAAAAGGTCGTAGTAATTAATACTTATTAATATATATTATAATATATATATATATTATATATTTTTTTTAATTCAAGACCATAGCTCTAAATCAAAGAATTTTTGTAAAAGAGCATAGGCATACTGTAAAATTAATACGCTATTTGTTTTTAAATATTTATCTTTTTTTATGGAAATTAAGATAAAAAATTAAATTTTAATATATTTTACATTAAAATTTGAAAGAATTTATAATATAAATGCTGATATTGTTCAATATAAAAAATAAATTTATAAAATAAAAAATTTTCGGACATGTGAGAAAAATATAAAGAAAGAAAAAGGGACGAAAGAGTAAATTTAAAGTAATAATGGCTTGCCCCTGGCCGGATACGAAGATGCCGTCCGTTGAAGGAGACGATGGCACGGGAAACAAAAATGTCAACAAAAGAATAACGAATTCAATAAATATTTACCTTCGGCTTAACATCAAAGCGTTGTCCTGTATCTGTTCATTGTATGATTTGTTGAATGGAAAGTAGTAGCAGCAGCCAAATCTCTCCTTTACACAAAAGAATGAGCACCACCAACAACCTGGTTGAAGCAGAAATTTAGTAAGAGAACAAATATGAAATACAGTAACAGGAAAAACAATCCATGGGGATTAAGACCCAGGCAAGAACAATTAACATTTGCAAACTGACTTACAGGAGATTTTGTCTTTCTGATTTTCAAGACANTATTAAAGACCATAGCTCTAAATCAAGAATTTGTTAAAAGAGCATAGGCATACTGTAAAATTAATACGCTATTTGTTTTTAAATATTTATCTTTTTTTATGGAAATTAAGATAAAAAATTAAAAAAAAATTTTTAAATATATTTTACATTAAAATTTGAAAGAATTTATAATATAAATGCTGATATTGTTCAATATAAAAAATAAATTTATAAAATAAAAAATTTTCGGACATGTGAGAAAAATATAAAGAAAGAAAAAGGGACGAAAGAGTAAATTTAAAGTAATAATGGCTTGCCCCTGGCCGGATACGAAGATGCCGTCCGTTGAAGGAGACGATGGCACGGGAAACAAAAATGTCAACAAAAGAATAACGAATTCAATAAATATTTACCTTCGGCTTAACATCAAAGCGTTGTCCTGTATCTGTTCATTGTATGATTTGTTGAATGGAAAGTAGTAGCAGCAGCCAAATCTCTCCTTTACACAAAAGAATGAGCACCACCAACAACCTGGTTGAAGCAGAAATTTAGTAAGAGAACAAATATGAAATACAGTAACAGGAAAAACAATCCATGGGGATTAAGACCCAGGCAAGAACAATTAACATTTGCAAACTGACTTACAGGAGATTTTGTCTTTCTGATTTTCAAGACATGAGCTGTTCACACAATCCATGATCGTTTTTCTGGTTGCTTCCCTCGTGTTGTTCTAATGAAACCTAAATATTCATGAAAATAAGAGACATGGTATTGCATGGAGTAGAACAGTAGGAACTGACCTTTATTACTATTCTGATACAGTATAACTCTTAACGTGTGATTTTAAAGTGCTTTCTAAATAATGCTTGCGCAGGCTGTGAAAAGAGGTCAGGAGCAAGGTTTTGATATTGTATTGTGTGACACATTTGGACGTAAGTATTATGAACTGTTGAAAAATAATGTCTTGTGTGTCTTGGTGTATTTGTATCTGCCTCTAAACTGTTATTCAGGGCATGCTTTATCGTTTGTGCAGGTCTTCACACTAATTTCAGCTTGATGGAAGAGTTGATAGCCTGTAAGAAGGCTGTGGGAAAAGTTATTCCTGGTGCACACAATGTAAGCTCAAGCTGTTTTGAACCCTTAACTTCCTTCTCGCCTTGCATTAATTTGAATGTCTGGGCCATAAGACAGATTAGCATTTCCTCTTCAGTATAGTTGGTTCAGACATGTCAAATTTTTGATACTTTATTCTACCTGCTCCTATCCCATGTTTTCGTTTATATTGGCCATCCCTTTTGGTTAATGCCTCAAGGGTTATTAATTTACATGTCTCATTAAACATGAATACCAAATGATTTTATAAATACCAGCTTTTATGATGCTAGTTCTTACTGTAGTTGGATCTTCAGAAATATGGTTGTGACCAGTGACAAAGAATGATGAATTTGAATGAATTGAATACAGTGATCTGCTTGTCTTCTTAAGTTTCATGTTATTATTGTGAAGAGTTATCTTAAGGTCATACTGCAACTTGTGCAGGAGATCCTACTAGTTCTTGACGGGAACACTGGATTGAATATGCTTCCACAAGCAAGAGAGTTCAATGAGGCACTGTTCCTATCCTTGCTTTCTTCATCAAGATACTTAAACGAACTTGTTAAATGCTAATAATTTTTTTTATTGCACTCAGCTGTTATTTAAGCGACTTTCAACTTTGTGACAGGTAGTTGGAATAACTGGTTTTATTTTGACAAAACTTGATGGTTCTGCTAGAGGTGGCTGTGTGGTATTGTCTCTTAACCCCTTTTTTTTGGCTTCTGGGTTGGGGGTGGGGGGTTTTAGGGGTTGTTTTCCAAACTTCGTTCACATCTTTCTCAAGGCTTTTGCCCCGCACAGGTCAGCGTGGTTGATGAGCTTGGCATTCCTGTGAAGTTTGTAGGTGTTGGAGAAGGTCTCGAAGACCTTCAACCTTTCGATGCAGAGGCATTTGCGAATGCCATATTTCCGTGAGAAGTGTTGATGGTGTGTGTTGATAAAGTTATCTATCCTGTTAGACCCATTTATATAATCCTTTTCAGTAACATCTTATCAATCACTACAAGCATTGCTGAATTAAACCGGTGCATTTTCTTTATGTTTCTTAGGTATTTTATTCATTGAGACCAGTTCTGCCGATATGCCAGGCTTCTGGATGCATGTTGTTGTAAAAGGCTGAGTCACAAGAGTACTTGTTGTCCAGCAAGTGGGATTTACAAACATAGTGCAGATGTGTCAAAAGGCTTCACCCAGCATTGTTATCATGCAAAATTTACCGATGTACATTATTTTTCTCTCATGTTTTTTAACTCCCACAGATGATTATTGGTGTAAGTAAAGGGCCATGGATCTTGTCTTGACCAATGAACAAGTTACAAATTAAAAAGCAGTATGAATCAAAAGCTCATAATTCTGAGAATGTAAGACTAATAATCAATATGTGCGCACCAAATATTCGGATTCTATTCCATTATAATGTTTCTGCAGGTTGCTCCCATTACCCTGTAATATGCATAAAGTAGCCTTCTTTATCCACATTAACTGCATTCAATTTTAGGTTCTCTCCTCGTTGATCTATAAATTAGAATATTAGACATGTTTCACAACTGATTACACTTGGCACTTTAAGGTTCATCTTTTCTCCAAATAATATTAAATTGTCTGTCTCGATCCTGTTTGTTTGACTGTTTTTGCTTTTGAAGTACAATGCTACTTAAGTGATGACTGATGAGTAGCTTTGAGATATTTTAAAGCACAAGAATGATCTCCTAGAACCCCAGGGTTCTATATTCCTATCAGTCTTCTGCTTCATCGTTTTATCAAGTAAAAAGAGGTAACAGAAATTAAAAAGGTAACACATTTATCTTGATTATTTGGTAGTAATGGCATAAGAATATTCATTTGGCAATACCCAAAAAGAACCGGAATCTTTTTGGGATACATATTAAAAGGCACGAGGCATGGTTATCAAACCGAGCCACAAGTAAAATTCGGACTATTATGTACACTTCATAACTTGGCAATGGGTGAATTATACAAGGTTGCACGGCCAATATAGACCAGTTTCCCTGTTTCCTTCATTTTGAATTCAACTGCAACTACAGTTATATTTCTTCCACTTCTCACTATAGATCCATCAACAATCAACTCTACCTGCATGGTGACAACATAGGTGATGGTATACATTCATTAAACCGAAAAGAAACAGGAGTATGTGAGATGATTGATAGAAAGCTTGTTCTGTTTCTGATGCATTATCTTCATATGAGATGCAAGAGAAGGTCAAGCAATGCAGTTTATCAAAAGCAGCCTACATCAGCCTTAATTCTCAGGGTGAATCCAGACAATGGGTCCAATTAGACATATCCCCAATAAGTAATTCACTAGAGAAAAGTGAGGCTGCAACTATTTTTTTACCCATAGATATACGTACGCTCAGCACTGCAGCCCATTTGCCAGTGTTACATGTTCAAGAAACTAACAATCCTAGCAGTCTGGAACATGGAGAAGTTTAAGCAAAGTCCAGATCTTCAGTCCATATGATTCCATGCATAAAATCTAACTTCCCCTCCTAACCTTTCTCAACTTAGGACATGCATTCCATCCCAAAAGAAAAGCCAAAACTTGAACAAGCTCTAATCAAACAGTGGGATAACATCTGAAAATTGAATTTGCTCCCTAATGTTCAATGCATCACTTAAACATCAAATTAACAGGCATAATCACAATCAGCCTTCCTTTTTCTTTTCTGTATCTGTCCCCATTAGACCTATAATTGGGAACAAGGGCCGACCTAGAGCATTTTTAAAGGTCACCCAAACAAAAAGAGACACCTAACAGCCAAATAGAACTTTATATATAATCCAATTCTCACTTATTTAAAAAATTAAATAAAATTCATCAAACATTAGACTAAAAAATGCCCATTAACAGAAATAACGGGAATGTAGAAGGAGTCCCTCTCTCACTCTCCTGGCACAAGGGTAGAAGAGAAAGTAATTTTCGAGCTCACTCAATCTTTTTTAAATATCATAGGCTTAACATAGAATTTATATGCCGGACTTAATTAGCAATATGTTGAACACAATGACTTCAATTTCATCAAAGGTTGAAGGAATACAAATAATTATTAAATAAAAAATTATTTTGAGGGGCCATTCAAATAAATAAATAAATAATTTTAAAATATTTGGGCATAGACAAACTACCCTCCGCCCCTGATTGGGAAGGGATTAACCAAGGAGAGATATTAGGACTTGAAAAGCCAAGAGAGCTTACATTTGTGGGAGCAGCAGAGAGATAAGAAATGCCCAATTCACCGAGAAAAATGTCCTTTTCCACACCCACCACTGTTCTAACTGTCGCAATTGCCACTCTTTCTGCTATCGCTGGAACTACCCCTCCATGTAACCCACCAAAATAATTCTGCAAAGATAAAAATCCTCAATAAAAAAAGAGAGTAATTCATAATAATTCTGATAGAAATAGATTACGTTTCAGAAGAAATTACGGCGACAGCGGGTTTGACGGTGGCGAAGCAGGTGACGTGGCCACGTTGGACAGTGTCGGTCTTGAGGTGGTCACGCAGTAGATTGGAGTAGAAGTCTTTTGACCTGTAATTATCAACGTTGGGATCGGAAATCCCCACGATTTCAAAGAAACGCAGAACCTTAGACGCGTACGGCGAAGATCCGTCTTGGGATTTTGTCGTGGAAGCAGCAGCAGAAGAAGAAGAGAAGGTTTGCGGTCCCTGAGAAGCAGGAACTACAGAGGAGGAGAGCTTTCCCATTTCGCTGTCTTTGGTCTCGGACACAATGTTAAGCCTTTTTTTTCGAAAAAATAAATTTCAACTACTATAAATAGATAGTATTTATTTATTGTGCTTTATTTTATTTAAAAAATAAAAAAACTTCTTTTAATTCATGTGAATACTACTATGGTTTTGAAGTAGTAATTTTTTATAGGATGCGTATGTTTTCTAAGCTAAATGCTTAATATTATATTCAAGATTTTAATCAATTAATTTTATATATATCAAACACTTTAATATTAAATTACATTAAATTCTCAATTAAAACGTTTCATTAAAATGTTTTGGTGGTAAAGTAGAAAACGTAATCATAACATTTAATTTAAAACTTTAGTCATATAATTATATGTATATGCTTACTCTATCCATAGGGATTACATGCATGCCACGTGGCACATTAATGTGTGATTGGTTATGGCGGTCAAAATATTTTTTTTTGGATTTAATTTTTTCCTTGTTTGGTTATTTAAGGTGTAAGCAAGGGAAAGTTGGACTAAAAAAATCTTTAGTTAACGTTGTGACCTAAATAACCCAAAGCAATAATTTTTACACTTTTGTTTCTAATATATGCTATTTATTATAAAAAAATAGAATTTTACCTATTCTTTTTCCCCAAAAGGTATTAGTGATTAATACTTATATTAAAGACCATAGCTCTAAATCAAGAATTTGTTAAAAGAGCATAGGCATAACTGTAAAATTAATACTCTATTTGATTTTAAATAATTATTTTTTTATTTTTATGGAATTAAGATAAAAATTAAATTTTAATATATTTTATATTAAATTTTGAAAAAAAAATGTTGAATATTGTTTAATATAAAAAATAAATTTACAGTATAAAAAAATTTCGGACATCTGAAAAAAATATAAAGAAAGAAAAAGAGACGAAAAGAGTAAATTTGAAGTAATAATGGCTTGCCCCCGGCCGGATACGAAGATGCCGTCCGTTGATGGAGACAATGGCACGGGAAAAAAAAATGTCAACAAAAGAATAACGAATTCAATAAATATTTATCTTCGGCTTAACATCGAAGCCTTGTCGTGTATCTGTTCATTGTATGATTTGTTGAACGGAAAGTAGTAGCAGCAGCCAAATCTCTCCTTTACACAAAAGAATGAGCACCACCAATGCCCTGGTTGAAGCAGAAATTTCATAAGAGAACAAATATGAAATACAGTAACAGGAAAAACAATCCATGGGGATTAAGACCCAGGCAAGAACAATTAACATTTGCAAACTGACTTACAGGAGATTTTGTCTTTCTGATTTTCAAGACATGAGCTGTTCACACAATCCATGATCGTTCTTCTGGTTGCTTCCCGCATGTTGTTCTGATGAAACCTAAATATTCATGAAAATAAGAGACATGGTATTGCATGGAGTAGAACAGTAGGAACTGACCTTTATAGCCTGATCAGAGAAGAACCCAATGAGCCATCTCAGGTAGAATTGGTGCTAGAAGAATGATCTGCGGTAGATGATGTTCTAGGTATGTTACTGGATGACTCCTGCACATATTCCAGGCGTTTTTCTACAGATTTTGTGACAGCTGTAGTATCAAGTTTCGGAGACTTTGGAGGGGATAGGAAAAGCTGCTTTGCGTTGGAACCAACACCATCACTTTCTTTGTGATTGCTAGTTTGTCTTGTAGATTGAGAGCTTCTTTTTCTAATGATAGATGGTGTATTTTTAAAACTCTTAGCTGCGCGTCTCAATATTGTTTCTGGACAGCTGCGGTTGACAGGTGGAGTATTAAAGAAAACTGGACTACATACCTTTCGAACATCACTATCTGCTTGAGGAAATGATCTACCAGTTGTCAAAAAAGTATTCAAATCCTTGAGTTGAAGCGATTCATAGCTTAAGCAACCAAGCCTCAACTCCACTTTTTCAGTGTTTCTGTCCTGTGGTCTGACAGAAGTATACATTCTCTCAACAAAGCCTGGAACAGCAGCTTTCCCATCACAAGCAGCAGCAATGGTAGCATTTAATGGAGTACTCAACGGGAGAGGTGAAGGTGGCAAGCAATGCTCAGTTGTTCTTTCATGTAAAAATGGGAATTTCACATGATCACCAAAAGAAATATGATGAGATCTATCATACCAGTTAGCCGCAAGGTTATAAGAGTTTCCAGGTGCTTGAGCATCACAAGCATGCATTTGGTGCTGTTTGATAGTCAGATCACTTCCTTCATCATATCTCTTAGCAAACATGGTTAGAGAGGATGTTTTCATTGTAACATTAGCATCTTTTCTCACCACTCTGCAAGTTTCTCTATTTGAAATTGCTAGGTTGCTTTCTTTTCTATCGGTATCTCCAAGAACCAATTGCAGTGAAAAAGGGTTTGTGCCTCTTCCCTGATTAACTTTTTGTTCAAGAGGTTTGCCTAGCCCGAAGGACATGCACTCCACTTTTCTATCATGATTGCCTCGATTAACACCAGAAGCTGCAAGTATCTCTACTTTCTTCTTCACTGAACAGTTCCAGTGATTCTTTATTGAATTTTCAGTCCTGCACAACAAAATAGAAGAAACAACCAATTAATTTGAATGAACTTATTCAAAGGAAAGAAAATGGCTCTTGTTTGGTTTCTTTTTCAGATACTCATGCTCTTTTCAGGACAAACCTGCCTGGAAGAAGCTTCGCTATCTCAGCCCACCTGTTCCCATATGTTCCATGTGCCCTAATAAGAACCAACTCCTCCTCTTCCGTCCAAGCAGTTTTCTTTATATCTGGATTTAAGTGATTGAACCACCTGAATAGACACTCAGATTTTACATGCTTTTTGACAAGAAACAATGTACAAATGATAAACTATATGAAGTAGGAATATTTCAAGCAATCTGTTAGTGTTTTTGACAAGTGATCAGGCACCTTTCTCGACATTGCTTGCCTATGCGGCCTGGCAAGTATTTAGCTATTTCTGACCATTTCTTCTTCCCTTGCTTCTCCACAAGCTCAAAGATAAGTTCATCTTCCTGAAAACACAGAGTGAAGAATGAAGCACTGTTATAAATAATATAGTGGCAGGCTTGAGGCTCCTACTGAATAAAAATAAAAAAAGAATCAACATGATTTGATTAGCACCTCCTTGCTCCAAGGTCCTTTAACAAGGTCAGGATTAAGAACCTTCTGCCAGCGATGTAGGCACTGAACATCTGTTCTATCAGGAACACACTCGGCTGCAAAAGATTTAAGTAAACGATGTCAAGAGATGATGTTCAATATGGTACAAGGAGAGATTATGATCTGGATGCTCATCATTCCAATTCCTTCCTTCAATGAAAGTTTAGTATTCAAACACGAGAAGCATTAACAGTAAGCAAGAGATCAAGTCTTTCAAACACACATGCATACCTATCTTTTTCCAATTTTTGCCATTGAATTTTTGGACAGCAGTGGTCAACATTTTGTCCTGTTAAAAAAGAAGAAAGAACAAAAACAACATTTCCTTTCAAGCAATGGTTGCAATGAAATCATAATGAGAAAGGACCATTTCATTTTTCCTTTCAAGCACCTGACAGCACTACAGAAGAGTAGAGTAAGTTACACCTAACATACTAAAATCAGGGCCGATTTTCAATTTCATCCATCAGATTTCAGATGTTGCAATCAAAGAACTGAGATTCCATCTATTTGCTTTATAGGATGCCATCTGGTATAATTTACCAAAAATATGTGATCACAAAACATAGTTATAGCTTCCAAACACTGACCTCCTCCTCTGTCCAACCTCCCTTAGTTGATCGTCTAGTAGGACCTGAAATCCTCCTGTAAAGACAGTAAAGACTAACATCAGGACAAATTTGGTGATCTACAAGCAAATTTTCTTATTCATAATTGATCTAAAGACATTTAAAAGAGGAAGTAAAAAAGAGAAAAAGAAACAAACAAACAAACCCATGAACAGGGACTGTCTTTCGAACTACATTGTCATTAACATCATCAATGCCTGTGGTAGTATCATCACCATCCTCCTTGACTTCTTCCATGCTTAAAGCTTAAACCAACAACATGGCACAAACCCAAGTCACATCCTTCATTTAAAAAAATGTAGTAATAAAAAAAAAGGCCCAAACCCTCAACTAAAAGTCAGGTTTTTAAGTCCAATGACAACATAACTGTCAAGAACAAAACATAAATAGTAAACAAAGATCCAACCAAAAGATAAATGGAAACATAAAAAGGGGTTTTCTGTTTCATTCCTAAGAACAATCCCACACACTTTGTTTTTGGTTTAGTCTCCCTCTCTCTAAAAGCTTTCCCTGCTCTAAGAATAACAGTGCAACGGCTAAAACTCAATATAGAAGCTGAAAGAAGGCAGAAATATGAAATCTTTGAAATGAAAAAGAAAAACAAAGAAAGGAAAGGAAGAGAGTTGTGACTACCAACTGAGTAGATAACTATAGGAACAGAAGGGTAAGAGGCAGAGACGTGAAAGATTAGGCCTTTTGGGGCAGAGGGAATCAGAAGGGAAGTTCAGCGGGAAAACTGAGAGAGATGGGAAGAGATATATATACGTTTTATAGTACGAGGTTTGTTTGTTTGGTTTTGTTCGGGCAGATAGGAGTAGATGCGGGTATTTAGCATCCAACCCCTAATGAAAGATTCTGTAATTAAGCATTCCATGGTTTATAGGATTAATTAATGGCATGAAATCTTATGCTCTTCATAACTAAAATTAAATATATAGAAACATGAATGCTAGACCTTAGTAATGGACCATATAGTAATTGTATGTAATTATTACTTCTATAAATGTAGAAGTCTATATGATCTTTGTATAAATTAGAAGATGGATTCACCCATGATTCTATAAAAATGGTATTTCCTGTTGTTTAATCTGAATAATCTACATTTAAAGATGAGTCATTTTTTTAATTGGGTGATCTTTACTTGCTTTTCTTATGATTTGAACTTTTTTCACATAATATTTTGTGATGTTTTTTATTTAGTACCATGAAAATATTTTTATTTTTTTAATCAATATATCGTGGATAACTTCTATTCTCATGAGAGATTAACCATTAATTTTATTTAATAAAATTATCAAAATATCTTTGATTCAAAGTTAATCTATCTAGTTAGTTTTAAAAATATTTTTGTCATTTTATTGGTCAAAATTAACAATTAAAGTTTTTTTTGAGAATAAAAATTATCTACAATATACTTCGAAAAAAAATATTTTTATAGTGTTAATTAAAAAAAAAAGAAACCATAAAATATCATACCAGAAATATTAAAATTACAAAAAATGGAAATAGAATTAACCTTTTTATTATGGAGACTAGTTCAATTATTATGGGCCGGCTCTGCCTATGATGGGCTCCAAACAGTAATGTCACAGGGTGGCAGGCCAACCAAAAGGGCCCAACAGACGATAGTTCAGCATAAAGAAGGGGGATGAAGGGAAGGAAGACAATATATAGAGCAACTGAGCATAGGAATTAGAAAGCCTCCAACTGGAAAGGTAAATTTAACAGTTAAAAGCAGTATCACAAGTCAAGTCTGTGATGGATCCAAACACACAAAGCAAATCAACAAGTCCTGAGTTCAGGAAACAAAGTCTATGGCAATACAAAACTTGTATACCATTTTATTTTTACTAATAATATAGCAGGAGGCTAACACTTCTTTTCCGTCGCTTTCACTTCTTCTGTTTCTTGCCCTTTCCCCTCTCAGAACTGCATGCCTCATTCGAAGACTGGTTCTCCAGCTTCGATTTCCCTGATGCAGACTGTTTGTCAGAATGTGATGGACTCACCACCTCCATCAGCTCAAGCGAAGCAATGCTAGGCAATTTGAATGTAGAATCTTCTGAATCTGAGCTTTTCTCAACTGCACCTGTCAAACAGAACATAATATCAATTCCTTGGCCTCTGGCCTCTTATCACACACCAAAAAAAACAAATCAAAATCATTGGCCATGAGAACAGTAGAGTATAATCATTTTGAACGCAATTTTCTGAAAAAATTTGTAGAAGCAAACAACAGTTGATTATGTTATCATTTAAATGCACTTCAAGGTTGATTGCAATGCACTTTGAGTAATACATGTAAAGTAGCTATTTTTGAAGTTAATGCAGTATCAATGATCCAGTTATAAACACAATAGCATTGGCAAAGAGAGCCTTGATCAAAAAGAAAAAGAGAAGCTGAGGGAAGGGACTATGGTGAAGGGCAGATTAGATTAAAAAGATCTAAGAAGAATCAATTTAGAGCTTACTCTGATCTACATCAGGCACGCTAGCTTTTTTCTTTGGTTTGCGAGGATTAATGGGACGAAAATTCTGCAACAGAGGATTAGTGTAAAAGAAAATAAATTGAAATAAAAATAAAGTTCAATTACTATTGCAAAAAAGGAACAAATTTATTCATTTACACCAATTGGCACATATAAAAACATTAATGATAGAGAGTGAGAGCCATTAATTATCATGTGGATCTTAGAAGATACAAAAGGTTGGGTGAGGATTATGGACTAACGAGGATAGAGGAAGAAAAGAACAAAAATCTTAAATCAAATCTAAAGCGAGAACATGAGAATAATGGCATATCTTAAATCAGAACGGAAGCAAATCCAGCAATCAAGGCCTGAATGATATTTTAACCACTAATGATTATTGTCTCATAATATGCTGCATCCGCTTTAGTTGGGGCTCTAACATTCATCCTCAACCCTCATGTGTCTGGTTATCAAGGATAAATAAAATTATTAATAACGCCATATTAAAGCAAAATATGTTCAAACTCACAGGTGAGTAGATGGAAAGCTTAGCAGCCTTTGCATAGTTCACATATCGCATGAGATCTTCATAGGTGTAGAACTTTTGACCAGTCTCTGGACATGAGTAGTACTGCAAGAGCCAAATATTTAAACCATCAATCAATAAAATTCTCCTTTCTACTGTCTAACTTTCATCTAGATTCAATTCTATCACAAGCAATCTTGCATTCCTACAGTTTTTCTGAGTGTCATGTGCCTTTAAGCTAAGAAAAGGAGAACAGTGAAAGAGAAAGGCATTTCATGACAAGAAAGTCCAATAATCTTGAAGGGCAAATAGTTTTTCTTGTTAATTAGCTAATATTCTTCAAAAAATAAGAAAAAAACCTTGGTTATTGCAGATTTGAACACAATAAACAATATAGCTGGACAGAGACAGAAGGATCACCATTGCAAATGTAAATCCACAAACATAAGGACCATACATAGAAGTTTGCGCACAGCATTCATTGGTAAAGGTTCTAATGTCATATAAAAGCATTACTGGAATTACGTTTCCTGTGAGGGGACTTCTTGTCAAGGTCTACCTTCATATATTGCAAGCCTCTAAAACAGCAATTGTTGGTTCCACCAACAGTCTTACTTTGGAACCTCTTTATGGTCATCTATTTAAGGGATGGTGAGAAATTCCATAAAAATGGAAGAATTAATGTTCATACAATTATTTAGCATGCAGTGGTAGTCCGCAGCAAGCAATCCTGCATGAACTGTCCAGCAACTCTAAGATAGATCACACAGGCCAAGCAACAGCTGCCAAAGGGGCAAACACAGTCCACCTATATCATTAAAATCATCTTCTGGATCTACAGTTAAAAAGGGACTTTGATCTTCAAATTATCAAGAGCATGTACATAAAAGGAGTTAAAACTTTATAAACCACCATATCATATTCTCTCAGGTTTGTCAAAACAGAAAAGCAAGGCTCTTACCTAGTAAGCACACAAGAAAATCAGCATTCTTGACATTTCATATGAAGATGTGACATGCATGCCTTGACAAAAGCATACGATTTAACAGATTAGGTATTAAAATCTAGACCACCAAAGTCAGATCGACTGAATCAATCCATCACCAAAACCCAAAATCTATTAAGCATTCAACAAATTAATGTAGGCAGAGAACTTGATTAAAGTGCTTGATAAATATCAAATCTCTAGTGCTAAAATCGTATCGATCATAAAGAGATAAATAAATAAAATTAAATGCCAAATTACCGAGCGCCTAGATCCACCCTTCTGCTCTTTAACAACCAACATCCAGCGATCAGGAATTGGCCTCGATGAATTCTCGTCTGCCATAGGAAAAATGATGATTTCTCAACAGCGCTTACAGATTTCCCCTAATTCTTCTGTGAGATAAACACTTCAGACCTAGGTTTTCGATGAGAATGAGGTATTTAAAAGGGTAATTCTCAGGAAGGGTAAAAAACTTCAAAAGCCACGTGTTTCCATTCCGCCCACGTGTTTTATGATTGGAAATCTGAAACGTACCTGAAATGAAAAGAATAACTCTTGTTATGTTTCTTTCGCTGTTGTTTCCATATAATGCTCTATTTTGCTTTTTTGTATACGAGATACTGATAAGAACAAACAAATAAAAGAAAAACAGATTACTTACCATGTTTGCTAAGATGATAGAAGGCTTCAAGGCGATATTGCAGTACCGCCACAAACCAATGGACCACTGAAACAACTGCCATCCCAATTTTCCAAGGCAAAATTGAGTAGCCTTGCTACAAGTCTAGCAGAAATGGATGACCCCATTTACAGCCTTTTATAAATTAGAAATTATCCAGCCAGGCAAAAAAAGATTATAACCTACAAACAATTCAACAATAGATTATAAGAAATCAAAACGCACAAGGATCACTTGAGCACAGCATACTGCTGATGCAAAAGTCCAGTAGGAGGCTTGTCACATTTGAAAGAGAAATCAAATGCCAAAGAACAATTGTTTTTGACTCCAGACTTTCCAGGGGCTCTTGCTAGGATAGATCAGTCATTCCTCTATTTGAGTCCTTTTTCATGCCTTCGAACTCTACTCTTTCTGATCATTTTCTGCTTTTGGCAATACTGATTAAAAAAAAAAAAAGAGAGAGAGAGGGAGCACTGCCTTCATTTTCTGCATGATCATGTTATGATCTACAAAGAATAAACAGTTAAATCTGAACACTCACAAATTGATGCCATTTTTATCTCCTCAACTTTAATCAATAATAGCATATTAAGCTGAAGCAAAGACAAGGTCATAACAATCTACAAGCTAGAGATCAAGAGAAAAAATGCACCAGTATCAAGAATTCTCATCACAATCACTTAGTAGAGTACAGTATATAACTAGAATCACCCAAACCTAGGAAGCTAGTTTCATATTCACCATCAGAAATGCAAAAATGATCAGTCAAGAGGATAAAAAGTATAATCATTTGCTTGAACTAATACACAGATGCATAAACACATCCGGCCATGCTTAATTTAAAGTGAAGTTGATCATCACAACTAATTCAGCCGATTTTTGCATCTTTAAAGGCTGATGAGAAAGTTGGCTGGACTTTGTTTGATTTTTTCATATTTAGGTTCACGATTGTTCCTACGTAATCCTGAAAAAGGAAACATAGATTTCAAATTCCCAAGGAATTCTTTCATTATTAACACCTCTCGCTTCAACAGTACATAGTAAGCCTTCAATTCCGTAAATCAATTCAAAAAAGCGCATCACACATGAAATTAAGAACGAACGTAAGCAAACAAGCCAATAATCGATTGAAAGAGCTAAGATAGTCAAATTACGAATGTGAAATTGTGGAAAATAATTAATAAAACTAATTAATAACAAATTTATTTTCAATCCGGGTAAAAATTTCAAGGAATTAGATATAAGTTCCAAAGCAATAGACTTAAATAAGCGAAAGAGAAAGTGATAAACCGGATTTCCTTTTCCGTTTCATTTCCACCGTTTTCCCTCGGCAGACCGAGCAGAAGCTGACGAACATACGGAAAAAATAAAGCACTTCAAAGGGAGAAAAAAGCACCGGGCAGTGCTTAGTAATACGACGTCGTTGTTAAACCCGCGAATACTTCTTTTTCTTTTTGTTTTTTTTTTTCTCTTCTCGAAAAGAAAAAACGTTTTTATTTTTTTGGTTTTTTTATATTTTTGAAATTGAACTTCAACCTAAATAAGATTAGCACATTATTACAATTACTTTCATAATTATCAATATCTTACAATACGCGATCCAGACATTCGAGTTTTCGATTCTAATTCCTACACATTTTTACCTACTTTTATATATTGCTTAATGTTTATGTTGTAGGGGAGACTTTCAATTGTGAGACTGAACTAGAAAGGATGACATTTCTCAAGAACATATCTATTAATGAGTAATCACCCAATGTTTATGCTGACTTGTAAAAGCTATGCCCGAAAACAACAATGTATCTTCTGTCTTGTTCCAACCACATAAATAGACCATCCCATGTCTGAAAAGTTTAAAAGGAAATACCAAAGAAAGGGCACCAGCAAACAAAGATGTTCAAAAGTTCAGCATTGCAGACAAGACAAACAACCCATTCAATAGAAAACAGGTCCATGACAAGTGCGACGGTTGTGTCCACGTCGACCACAACGACTGCATCTGTATATGCCTTTCGGAGGTTGCCAAACCACTGGCTTCACCCGACCAGGACCCCCATTTTCATCTGGAACCTGAAAATTCATAATGACAAAGGTTAAGCAAACTAGAAGCAGATAATAAGCATAATGTAGAGGAAATTGTGAGGAACTACAGAATATGAAACTTGCCTCGACATAAATGATTGGATAAGGGCAATGCTGATAATTGTGCCCCATCTCCTTGCAGCGTAAACAGCGCTGTTTCAACTCTTCTTTGCTTAAAGTACTCTTCCACCGTTGCTGCCTCCACTCCGTCCAGACATCAGGACGCTCAGGACTCGCTGGAGGAGCTGGATCATCCTCCTGAAGATTCAAAATAAAAAATTCTAAGTTAATATACAGAGAAAGAGAAATAGTTGCAAGAAAACATCGATAAACTGAGCTGTAAAAGGTAAGTGTCCAGGGGCATCATTATTTAAGGGTTTTCTTTCAAAAATTTGTAAGAAAATCGACAAGGAATGGTCGGAGATGTGGTGTGTACATCTCTTACATCTCACTCTTTCACCCATGCAAGCTGATAGGAGGTTAGAAGAAAATAATAAGAGGGGGAGGGAGCAATAATAGTTAATGTAAATTTCTAATGCCAGGAAAATGTATAGCATTCTTCATAAAGAATATTTAATGCAACATAACATGTTTCAAAACGAAGTTCTCTACTTCATCTTGCAAGGATTGTAATGAAATTCACCTATGTAATATTCAGAGAAATTTGACATATAATTTACAAGGAACAACAGAAGATGATGCATTCAAACCATATCATGTGTGTCATGCAAGTATGTCAATGAAGAACTATTAGAGATCAGATTTGGAACCAAAGTAGGCAAACATTAGTGCAGACTGAGACAAACCAGTAATGCCAGATTCTCATATGGTACCATAAAACAACTTTGAAGCTATTTCTCTGCTTGCCAATGTAAGTGTGCATCATGTGTTTGTCATCACTAAAAGACCTAATACATATACATTATTAGGGAAGAGCACAAGAAGCAAAACTCTGTCCTCTGCATTGGCCAAAATAACAAGATAGATAAACCTCTGTTGTGTTTGCAGATTAGATTTGTACTAAAATATCCAGAAGTTTAAATATGTTAAGTTACAGTCAGTTAAAATTACCTTATAAAACGATCAGCACGTGAGGCTACCTAAATTATGCAATTGTCAGTATAATCTCTCTGACCATATCGAACAAATTAAGGTGATTACCTATATTAATGGGTCATTACTACCATACGCATCCAACAATTACCTTCAGGAAACACTATCACCAAAGCAATTTCAGCACATGCCAATTGCCAACATAAACATGACTTGATCATAACATAGAAGGTAAAATTGAGAACTGTCTCTCACGTGTCCATATTAATTTGTCTAAAACCGACAGATCTTAATCAATGTTGATATTCGAGCTACATGACACGTGCTAGTGTTTGAACACACACTTGATAATAAATCATATACTGATAATCAACATGCAATCTAAGATGTTCCAAATTTGTTTGTCTAAAACTGACAGATCTATTAATAGATATTAATATTCGAGCAACATGACGTGCTAGTATTTGAACAATACAGTTGACAACGGATCATATTCAGCTAATCAGTATGCAATCCTACATAGAAAAGAAGATCCTCAAGTCATGCCCTACCTACTGTTTTATTGAATTAAGAGCAAAACGGAGAACAAATTCATGCATGTCAAATCATCTAATTCAAAACATATCCTAGGACGAACAGCCTTCAATTTTGTTTGGTTTCAAAAGAGTTTATAGTCCCCAAAATCAGCAAGCAACACTAGTAAATTTCAATGATCTCATAAATACAAATACCAGATTGTTCATTTTCCTTATCCAAGAACCAGATTTTTCGATTATGATCTAAAACATTAAGCAACAAAATTCAGATAAACCACCACGAGTGTTGATAAGGGGCTACATTAGAACCTGTCACAATCAGTGCAATTATGTTGATAGCCTTGAAGCTCATATATCATGATCATGTTTGCATATATGATAATTCAGTAAACTAAAATAATAACATATTGAAAACCATTAGCAAATGAACTGATTAGGCAAATCCGTCAAAACCCTTTTCAAATTATCAACTAATATAGGATCGTATACCTCAATTTTAACAGCAATTTCAGTTTTTGGGGTGCGAAGAACACAGCTTTCCTGCAGTGATTGTTGAAGCTTCGTAGCACCAGCCATTGTCACCAAAGTTTTAACTTCGTCTATAGAAATTAAGGTCTCTAGTGCTAAATTGGACAAGGGAGGGAGGTATTAATATGGAAGTGTTCGAGGAAGAAAAGTTTCCCGATAGCACACGTGTTGGCATTGTTCGTAGAGTAACAAAAACGTGGAGGGCCGTCATTAAAAAGGCAAGAAATTGATTCCTCCTAAGCACAGCTTTGAATTCACTGGGTTTGGCTCATGAATTTTCATGACAGATGAGACAAATAAGGTAAAAGCTGATGAGTTGTATTTGGAATGAGAGAGAAAGAGAGTGTAAGAAACCAGATAAGCTTTGAGGCCATGAAAGGCAATATTTGGCAAATGGAAACTCAGAAACCAGCCGTTACTGGATTTCAAAAAGGTTCAGCCTCTCTGTCACCGCTGTGCACATCAAGAAAACGACGCCGTTGCATTGACGTTCGTATTGAGCGCAGGCCCTGGATAGGAAAGAAAAAATTAGAGGAGAAATGCTTATTTCCATTTAAAACAAGAGTAATCAATTTTTTTCCATTAATATTTTGTGGATAATTACTATTCCTGTAAATTTTAAATTATTAATTTTATTCAATAAAATTACAAAAATATTCTTAAATGTGAATAAATAAACTAAGTTTAAATTAAAAATATTTCAATAATTTTATTGAAAAAAAAATCAATAACCTAATTTTTCGTGAAATCGGACATATGATATGAGCTAAAAGCCTAAGCCAATTATCAAGTAAACAAGTCAATAAGAAAATCTGTGCACAAAATTAAAAAAGCTAGAGAAGGAACTGTACAAGCAATTGGATGGATAGGCCAAGCCAAACTCTGTCAAACTTTAGCCAGATTATGCATTACAGGTACATGAAATTTGCTTTCTCTACAATACGAAAAGGTTACCAATATGTCCCCTGCTATGAATTACAAAGAATGCTTCAATCAGTTATCTTTATGGACCCTCCTCTCCCCATATGACTGGCCAACCCAAGTTCTTTACATTGCTCTTCATCCGGATACAAGCTTCCTGGAATCGCGCCAAATGTTCTCCTAGTTGTTTCAGATCCTAAAGCCACATGATGGAAATATGCTGAAGCGTCCTCTAAATTCTTCCACGGGTTTAAAGACATTGATGCGAATTTCTTCGATGAATTTTTCTCCATATTTTTTGCTGAGACCTGGTTGAGCTCAGAAACCCTTAAAAACCGCTTTGTGGCAGCCTCCCATGACAGCTCATGCCTCTGTGCATCAGTCAATGGAGCAGGCTCTTCACTGAGTGCCTTGCGTGTGGCTTCAACAAAACCATTGCCATCATCATATATTCGGCAATTGGGGAACTGCTTGAAGAAGTCATTAGAAGGGTGATTGGCACAAACAACAATTTTGCCCATAGCCAATGCTTCGGCTGTGGTTGTGCAAACAACATCTGTGGTGCTAGGATTCAAGAACACTTTGTAACTGAAAGGGAAAACAAGAAAAAATTGATATTCATTGATCCTGATCCCTGTATTATCACCAGACAATAATATTTAGGGGGAGAGAGAAAGGAGGTTTACTCATGGAATAAAGGATCAGCATGATCACGACCAGGATGAACTCTAACCATCAGTTTCAGCTTTTCAGCAGCTTCCTTAACTTGATCAGAGTCCTCTCCAGTTCCATATAGATCAACCTCAAGACCAGCTAGCTCCTTTTGGTGATCACGAAGAAGTTTAAGTAGTTCCTCATAGCCTTTGCTCCAAACCATCTTCCCAATGTAGTAAGCCCCTTTGGTGAAGGCCTGCTCATTTCTATGTTGTTGCTCATACTTTTTCTTGCCTATATCAAGGAACTTGGGATTAACTCCATGAACATTGCAGATGATGGATCTAGGATAATCCTGGGTGGCAGCGGACAGCCTAATTACCTGCAATTACATCATGATTATAATCCAGTGACAACTAATTATAACAATATAATACCAACACTTAAAGACACAAGCAAATTCAACTTTCTCTCTTCCAGTTCTCCCTTACTTTCCCTCTACTCTCTGTTTCTCTATTTTCTGTTCCTTTCCCTCCATTGTTTTCTATCACCTGCCTCAACAGCTTAGACTATGTTAGTAAAATCAGAGACACACATCTTTCTAGTGGGCCAACACGGCAGCATTGATTCCCATTATGGCAGAATAATACATTACCCAAGGCAAAGTAGATTGCAATTAATTTCTTAAATAATCTAGGATGTATTAATAAGTTTATTCAAATATGCAAGCTTGCAAAAAAAAATTTAAGCCCTATAAATATCAATGATCTTTAAGGAAAAAGGGGGAAAAGTCACATTAACTTGATCACGATAAGGACAAAAATTCAAGACTTACTAGGAAACTTACCTTATGGCAATAGATGCTAACAACCCAACTATTTACATATTTCAGAAAAAATGCTTGGAATCGTCCATTTTTCTCTCTCTTCACATACTCCAAATAATTGGTATGTATTATTCCTACGACAATGCAAAATTTAGTTTTCCATCTCTTCCCGTGATGAAACCATGTAAGATGCTCAGGCTCCTCCAGGACAGCAATATCTGCCTCTTCATCAGGGATGATTTCTGAGATGTCTCCTACAGGAAGAATGCTTCTTTTATCTACAGCAAACTGCACATAAGTACTATTACAAATTACCATTGGATTATTACTATGCTACAGAAAATAATTAATAAAAGATAATGTGCTTACAAGCCTACCTATATCAATAAAAGCATCTCTAGATTCACTACTTCAGGAAAAATTCAGGTATTCATAGGTATGATTACCTTTCCAGGATAAAAGCGTATATCGAAATCAGATAAAAATGCAATTCTCTCCCCAAGCCATTGACGAAGATATGTCTCTTGCTCTGAAGGTGAACTGAACGTAGTATTGTTCGGGTATACTAGTCTTTGATCTTTCAAAGATAACCAGGGAATCACCAATGTGATCTTTCTCTCTCCATCTTTAGCAAGATAAGCAGCTCGAAACAAAGGGTTAACTGCAGTTCCAGTCATCCATGGTAGACTAGCTGTGGTGAAAATTGCGATATGCTGTTTCCTATCCATTCATTCATCAGGTTCAAGTTCTAAACCAACAATTCCTGCATAAGTTTACCACAAAATTGAAGCAGCTTATAAAATCAGAGAGCTTGACTTTTCTAAATGAAAACTAAAATCTACAGCTGCATCAAAAAAGGAGTATTAGCTGAAATGTAAAAGGAAATAGAAAAAAGAGTCAAACAACGAAAATACTCACGTCTTACCTAAAACAGAAATGCTAGTAATAATTTGAAATGCCTATGAATTGTGAACAACCCTAATTTCAAATTCATTCCAGAAGATGAAATAGAACTAATCGTAATCCATTGATTACGTTAAGTTAGCTTTTGCTTTATTGTTTATTTTGTACAGATGAATCGATCAAGTCAGATTGGCTCCCTCTTAAGCAGCAATTACGTGAAAGCAGAGTCCTAAAACAACTAGTATAATACTTCATCTAATCATTAAGGTTCTTCCTCCCCATAAAATGATATTGCTTAAAAGCAAATAATGAAGATTTAAACAAGACAAAATACGAATTTATGATTCTTTGACGCTCTTAATCAATGACGTGAACTATCAGCTAACAAGCGTCGGGAGAGAAGAAAAAAGGAAAAGAAAAAGAAAGAGAGAGAGAGAGATTCCAGAATAGCTGCCCAAACACGAAACATTAGACTCAATAAATTATTCCACATTCAAGAATCACAACCCTCGATTCATTCTTCTTTATTCTTCAATAAAACATACGAACACGAGATAATCTTCAACAAATTATATCGAAATTTTTTTTTTAAAAAAAAACAGGAAAATAGATTACCGGGCGAAAGCTAGATAGAAGAGCAAAGCAAATCAAATTGGTGAAAAATAAAAGTTGAGACGAGTAAACTTTTACCTGTAATTCTTCTAGCTGGTTCTTTCCTGTAAGATTCTTGGACTTCGTCAAAATGAGAACAGAGAAGAAGGGAAGGTGGGGGAAGGGGAGTCGAGGGAAGGAGGGAATATGCTTCGGGGTCCTGGTTTTTTTTTTACTTTTTCTATAAGTTTACTTGAAAAGTCGTAACGGACATTTTGGGCTAATTGGGGGTAGTTTGATTGGATGGTGTGATTCTGTTCTCTTGGCGGGTACTTATTTTATGTGGGCCATTATTGCCAGCTGATGTGCGCTTGCGTCTTCACTTTTTTTGGAGGGTCTAATTGTCACGGCAAGGAAACGACAAATGCATAATTTATAATAGAATATTTTGTATGATTCATTCAATTAAATAGTAATAAAAATATTTTATATTCATATTTGATAAAAGTTTAAATGGTAAAATTATTATTTATTATGAATTCGAGCAATAACTATAAGATATTTGTTACTTAAATTTATTATATAAATAATAAATTTTAAAATTAAATTTTAGTTTTATTTATTATTTTTATTTATAATTTACATATAATTAATATAAATTTTACTAATCATTTTAAGTTGTATTTAAAAATTTTACTAATTAAATTTAAGTAATTAATTTAATTTTTTATTATTTAAATTTAGATTTATTGTTAATAATCGGATTCAACCATTTAAATGGGTACGGATCATTAAATTTTAATCAAATTCGAATTTAAATATCTTAAAATTAATTAATACTGTACTTGTTATCATTTCTAATTACTATTCACAATAAACTCGACCTCTTAAGTGTTAGAAGAGGCTCAACCAATTGTCTACTCAAGTGAAAGTGAGTTAGAGAATCAATAGACTCGAGTTCAAGATGTAAGGCAACGCATGGATGCTAGCAAAATCAACTAGGATTTTATAGGAGACTAGTTAGGCAATTCGAGTATAGAAAAGGCTTTGGAAGATTTAGGGGTAAGAGTATTGTAATGGTAACGTGACAAGAGTATGAGAAAGTTTCGAAATCTTGATGAACTTAACAAATTTCATATATAAATATTTTATATAATTTTAATAATAAATTTAATACGAGAAATAATTAAACTATTCATTCATTTATTATAATTTAAAGCTAAAAGAATTACAAAGGATTTATCTCATGATTGTTCAACTCCTTGCTAGAATCTCTTTTATATACAAAAGGTACCCCATTGATTAAAATTAGTGCATCAAAATGTAACATTTTTAAATATTATTTTACTTATCCTTAATCAATATCAATTAAAATAAACAAAAATGAAAGTCAATAAATTCGCGTTACTTAAGTTATAGCTAATCATTTTACCATAGGTTTAATTTTTGCTAGATTGTCATTTTTTCGAGATGGTTACAACTTACTTGCATTTATTTTTCTTATTAATAATTACATATATTTATTTTAATTTTAAAATTTTATGATAGTAATAATGTGCACGTGGCATGATTTGCGTGGGTCGGCTTGAGGCGTTCGTGGGGCAGACCAAGATTTCCACTGCAGCCAGGGTCGGAAGATCAGAACGACGTTTTGAGTTGGTGGGTCCAGTGCCGATGACATCGATCACTAGGAAACCAAATCCGCTCCATCAGCCACGTATGCAAAACAACGTACGACTGCACACACCTAATCCATTCTCTCATGCTGATTGAATGTTTGGTGGCGTTTCGTGGCTTGCCCGATGAGATGATCATCAAATCACCCACTGGTAGCTTCTTCCCCTGTATTGAACTTTAAACCCCCAAAAGCAAATTTCATTTCAAAACCCTAACAATTAATCCGTTCAATTCCAACTTAATTCTTCACTTTCGACTTTGCAAAGCATTTTCTAGGGTCATCAGGTATAACACTTTTCTCTTTCTCTACCATTTCTCGTTTCACCGGCTTGCCGTTTCTCTTGATAGTTTCTCGTATGTATATCTGCTGTTTGGTTTCCAAGAAAATTATTGGAAAAACAAGTGCTACCTAGTTTCAGCCAAAAAATGAAAAGAAATTGAGTTTGTTAGTAACACATTTGAAATTTGCGATGGGATGAAGTGCACGTTTCTTGCTCTATTAAGCATATTTTAAGGGAACTTTTGCTTTTATTGCTTAAATTTGGTTTTGGTTTGTTTTCTCTTGGTCTGAGAGGAATACATTTGCCCTAAACTGTTCTGCAATTTTCATCTTTTAGAAAATTTGGTCAACTGATTGTTGTTTATAAACTGATTGTACGATTGCAATTTGTGGTACTTTTGGAACATGGGTTTAGTTTTGATTTTTTTCTTTTTTCTTTTATTAGTTTTGAGCACAGAAGAGAATGTTGATGGGTCATGCAGATAGTCTATCAGAACTTCGATCGTCAAAGGATCAGCTACTTGCTGATCCTGAGGAGCTGGAAGATGATTTCCATTTAGATAGTTCTGAACCGATATTGTACACAGCTTCCTTTGAAGAACTTGCAAGAAACAATCTTCAGTATGACACCATTATATGGGTTTCTATATCATTGTTGCTGGTTTTGGCCTGGGGTGTTGGCATCATCATGTTGCTCTACCTCCCCATTAGAAGATATGTGCTTCAGAAAGATATTTCGTCACGCAAACTGTATGTCACACCTAGCGAAATAGTTTACAAGGTATGTATATGGCTTGAACACAGAGAAGTAGGGCATGAACTTGTGCTTATTTTGTGGTGGTTATCTATGAGAAAGAGAGAAGTTTATTTTGAGTTTAACCCCTTTTTTCTCCTATTTTGAAGGTCTCAAGGCCTTCTTTCATACCCTTTTGGGGCATAACAACAATTGAGAAACATGTACTGCTTTCCAAGGTGATTGATATTATAATTGAACAAGGTACTAGTTCTGGCCTTGCTAAATGTTTCTTGTTTAATTGCTTTGCTTCTTCTAAGTGGTGGATAATTTTGTATATGAGATAACATGCGTCTTATCATTTGCTCAGCAAGGGTAAAAAGAACAATAACATGTATATATGATCCCCCTTTCCACCTATTATTGCTTAAGTGCCAATATGGAGCATCTGGTTTGATTAACAAATCTTGACTGCCGTTTTGTCTGTGATGCATTGTATAGTCAAGACTTTGGTTATTCTTTACATCATGGATCTGTAAGCTGTTGTGGTTAATGAATTGGTCTTATTTTGCTTTGTTTTATTTTTTGTCTGCATTTGGGTGTATACACATTACTGTAGAGATGGTTCCTTTCAAAAGAATAAGACATGTGCTGTGATTTTAACAGGCTGGTTGCAATCAGTTTATGGCATCTATACCTTTAGAGTTGAAAGTGTAGCACATGGAAAAGCTGCACCTGTTGATGAACTACAGGTTCAAGGGGTTGCAAACCCTGCACTTCTGAGAAAGGTAATGGCATTTATTTCTTATGTTGATATCTTCTTTTACTTAAGATTTTTCCTTGTAATGTTTGGAAAATGATGAAATTCATTCTCATAAACAATTACAATGAACCATGGTTAATTGATTGCTTATATGCTGTTTTATATGAAGTGTCCTCATGGAGAATGAAAAACATAAATGAATGTCAGGTCATCGTAAGAGAAGCTGCAAAGGCAATACAGGATGTTGGTAAAAGTTGGAAACTTTCTACCGTCACTGGTGAAGTGGAAACTATATCTCGAAAGACATCATTGACAGAAGGGCAACCTATCCTAAGATCACCGGCCAAAACTAAGAAGGTAATTTAACCCCTTGAACCATCAAAATTGTGCACTTAATCACCACCATTTCTCTGGTAAGCATGGGAAATATCGATGTGTGCTTGGACAGGCCTACCACATGTCTTCCTATTTAAGTCAATTGGATTTAGGATACAGCACATTCCAATTTAGTTAGTTACAGTTGGTGCGAAGTTGAACCTGTAACTGTGCCTTTGAGTTGTGTAAGGTCATGTCAGAGTAGATTGATTTCAGATTCTTTTCTGATAGGGGAAAGGAGGGCATTCTGGAGTGGTTCATTTTGGGAATGTTTTGAATTTTGGTTGTATTTAAGTATGACTACAAAAGAAAGTACGTTCACATGTTGATTGCTGTGGTAGCAAAAATATTGGAATTTTTCGTTGTCTGAACATATGGTTTAAACAAGGCCTCCCAAGAACAAATGCAAAGATGCTTGTAAAATATGGTTTCTTGCATGAAGAAACAAATTGCTAACTCTTAACACCGTTCTGCATGCTATTTTTATTAGTAATTTTTTTCTCTTTCTTAGCCAGATTTATGCTTTACTAATTACTGTTGCACATGTTATTCAGATGGCAGCTTCACCGCATCATTCTTCTGTGGAGCGCAGAGCAGTGATGCCTGGAGAGTTGTTTCTGCAAAAACTTGATGAAGTCAATAAATCAGTAAAGGTTTGGACCATCTCATTTCTCTTTATTGCACTCGTAAAAGAGTTGGTACGCATGCTTGGTTCAGAGAATAAATAAAATAGTTCACCCAGAAATGAATTGTTGTTGTCCCTGAGGCCTGAGGTTTATTAATGGCTATGAACATTTTATCCATGCTAAGTACTGTAGACCTTAATGCTCCATACTTGCAGAGTTTTGATGACTTATTGGTTAATTGTTTTTGGTTTTTCTCTTTTTGATGCTTTTTCTTTCATGAACACTGTTAGTAATGCTTCATTGTCTGCTACTCCAGAAAATTGAGTTGCTCATTGAGAAGTCCCATGCTTCCTCAGAAAGCAGCTGAGATGCCATGTTGCGGTCGTGGTAGCAGAAGCCAGAAAGTTTCCATTTGTATGAAATGCAGAGTTGAACTTCATATCCTCAAACTTCAGAGACTTCCTTTTTTTTTTGTAAATAGTAGCGATATATTCATGTTCATTAATTCAATTGTTATTCAACAGAGTCCCAAATTGTTGTTTGCATTGATTCTGCATATCGTATTCTAAACATGATTATTCCTTCTGATTGATTTTTCCTATCATCAAATGAAAGAAAGAAAAAAAAAAAAGGGTTAATCCTCAAACTTCTCAAATCGCATGAAGCTTTAAGTTTAACCTTTTGAATATCCAAAGAACAAGAAGAAAGAGAAGTGACTCAAAATCCTTTTTGTACTAAAAGAAAAGGAAAAAGGAACACCCATATTGAATCAAAATGGAAAATTTGTAGAGGGGAGACAAACGAAGTTCATCAGAGACTTAAATACAAGTAATCACGAAACAAATCGATTCATTATGTTGCAGTTTTTTCCTCATCATTTGATCATTCTCCGATTGTCTCCCATCAGATTCATGAATTGATGTGAAAAGGAAGAGAAAAAACGAAGGACACCTATCGCCGACTCGAGAAATGGGACAGATCAAACGAGAATCTAAACGAAGAAATGACAGGGTCGGCAACTGGTTATTCAGTTGGTATATATGGAGCAACAGGTGGGAAAACAAACCCTAATTTGATTTGGTATATAGCAAAAACATTGGGGAAAAAAATTCGTCTTTATTTATTTATTTGGAGAATTAAAAATTTAATAGGAAATGCATTGTCGTCGTTTTTGGTCTTTTCTGAGACTGATATTTATGCCGCCTGATCACAAATTTGAACTCACGTGCACTCCAGTAGCTATCCGACGACAGTGATGAAAACTTAAGAAGCTTCCTTTCCTTCCTTTATTCATTCTATCTCCCTGATCACAAATTATTACCCTGACGAACCTTCTTACCAAAATCCCGAAGCCCCAGCAAAAATCTGAAAGGGAGAAATGAGCAAGAAGAAAGTGTTGGTGGTGGGAGGCACAGGCTACTTGGGGCAACATGTCTTGCAAGGATTTGCAGAGATCCGAGGAACCCCTTATGATGTGGCATTCACTTACAACTCCTTTCCTCCCCAGCCATTGCTCGATGCTTTTCCCGACTCTCTTGCTTTTCAGGTCGATTTGAAGACCGGACTCGGTTTCCATTCCATTTCACAACAATTTGGCCAGGTTACCTCCTTTCCAATCCTTTTTTTTGCCTCATTTCATTTAACTAAACAGAAAACTGAAATATTTTAGGCTTGTGATGTGGGAAATGGCAGCCTGATGTGGTGGTGAACTGCGCCGCTCTCTCGGTGCCACGCGCTTGCGAGAAAGACCCTGACGCCGCTACATCTATCAATGTGCCTACTTCTCTTGTAAACTGGTTGTCAAGCTTTACCCAAGATGACAATACTCTTCTTATTCATCTTTCGACGGATCAGGGTAAGTGAATTATTGATTTTTATGAATTCTAATTGTTTGAGATAAGGTCTGAATTTGAAATGCATTTCTTTTTTTTGGTTGCTTGGTTTTATGCTTTAGTGTATGAAGGGGTGAAATCGTTTTACAAGGAAGAAGATGAAGCTGTTCCTGTTAATGTTTATGGTAAATCAAAAGTTGCAGCTGAGCGGTTCATCTCTGAGAAATGGGCAAATTTTGCTATTTTGAGAAGTAGTATTATATTTGGGCCACAAACTGTCTCACCTGTTCCAAAATCTCTCCCAATTCAGGTGTGGAAGCTGAATTCCCTATGATTATTCATTTCTTTTCCACCTTTTTGGCTAAGATTATGATTTTTCTTATTAGCCTTTTAATGTTCATCCAATTTTCATTATGTGCTGCGAACAAAAAATGTCTGTAGAAAATAGCAGGGCAGCTTAGCATTCCATATTCCATCCAAGTAAAGGGGTTAAACAGACACCGTATGGAATGAAAAGCATTAATGTTGATTACATAGCAGTTGAGTTGAATTTGCTTCTTGTATAATGTTAATTCTCATACGTAGTTAAGTACACAAAATGTTCTAGTTGTATATTTTATTAGTTAGCATTCTTGATTGTTTCATTATTAACTAATGATTTATACCCGAACTTGTTGCAGTGGATTGATGGTGTCCTTTCCAAAGGAGATAAAGTGGAGTTTTTTTATGATGAGTACCGCTGCCCAGTGTATGTCAAGGATGTTGTGACTATCATCCTGACTTTGATTGACAAATGGTTCTCAGGTATGAAGCTACTATCTGTGCTTATATAGATAATATTTGTAAATAGATTGTGAGAAGCTCCTTCTGTCTCTGCTGTTTTGATGGAAGATTGTAATATGATAGCATTTCATGCTTTTGATATGGGATTGACCTCTTGTAAAGGTATTATCTTCTACCCTATAGCACATCGCAGATAGTTCACTTGGGAAAGAATGCAAAAGTGGCCTAGTCAGCAATCTTTTGTCTTCATTCTCTCAACTTTCTTCTTTATTATTGCTTTGTTTTCGTATTTTCTCATTTTCAATGGGTAGGTCCCTCTTCTGAGTCTTTGTGGTGCTTTTACTTCTCAAAAGAAATTTTCATCTGTAATTCTTATCCTAACTGGTCTTATGTTGCTTACCCAAGAGGGTAAGAAAACGCAGTTGCTACTAAATGTTGGTGGACCAGACAGGGTATCCCGTGTTCAAATGGCTGAGGCTGTTGCACAAATTAGAGGACATGATTCCTCCTTAATTAAACCAATATCTGCATCATCTGTAAGTTTACCTTTTAAAACTCATGAAAAAAAATAATCTTATTCCTGTGCTCTGAACTTAGTAGCATGCTATCGTTTAATTTATGGCCTGGCGATTCATCCTTTCTTCGTGGCTATCTGATTCTGGAGAGGTTTTCTATTGATCTTTACTCAATAGCATAGACCAACATGGTTCCAAGATTCTCAGCATGCTCTTTATTTGGAACGAGAATTTTGATTAAAATATATATGCTTTCCATGATAGAGAAACCCTTTTCAGTTCCCCCAGTCCCGCTCTCTTTCATTTTCTTTTGTTTCATTCCCTTTTTATGTGGATTGTTTTTCTGTACCTGGCTGTTGTAACTGAGATGTTGGTTTCTCAGGTTGACCGAGGTGTTATGTCCCCTGCTGATATATCTATGGATATTACCAAACTGGTTCAGACACTGAATATTTCTCCTACTCCATTTAAAGATGGTGTGAAATTGACACTTGCAGTTGAAACATGCTCGTGATGTTGGTACGATCAATTGATGTTGTCCATTTTTGTATAATGCAACTTGGGCATCTATGTAGGGATATAACTTTTGTGTTTATGCTGGTATTTGTTATCGAAGAACATCCTTACAGCTTGCGAGAGGAACGAGTATCCCCTATGATCAAGATCCAAGAAGAACAAATACAGTCGTCTAAACTATTTGTGCCTCTTTTACTGAAAATAAGTACATACTTGTATCCAAAATGTCATTACATGTAAAATAAGGTGGCTCTAGCACCTCATTCATCCTCTGTCTTTGTCTCTGTTCCAAGGCTAAAGAGCACTTCATTTGTCCAGATTCCTTCAAAGTTGCAATAAGGCCAAAGAGTTGTTATTTTGTTATAGATGTTTGTGTTCTTCTGGGGCAACAATGAACACCTACAAATTCAAGTTGCATGATCTCTCCAATCCCTAATTATTCTGAATCCCCTAATGATATTCAACTTAGGGCTACTGAGCTTCTTTTAACAATTTTTTTCTCATTAGGGCAAGCTAGATTCCTTTATTGAGAAAATGAAAGAAGAATTGTAGACATAGTGAATGGTTGGTAAATGGTACAATTCAAGGAAATCACTCACATTTCTTGGAGTAACAAAGTTTACTTTTATTTAGTAGTAACGGGTTTATAATTTATGCACTTTCGATGTATAATATTGGTATGTTACCAATTTAATCATAAAATGTAATTTCATAAATGTGCAAATAATAATTTAAAATTTTTTTAAAATAAATATTTTAAAAATTATGAGTGCTTATTTTTAAAAATTTTTAATTTTTAAATTTATTTATTAATAAGATGATAATATTCGATTACTATACCAAGAGTTCATCAAATATAAATTATAATAGTAATGAATAAATAAAAGAGAGCAGGTAACATGCCGTTTAAGTGGTATATAAATCAGCAACAACTGGGCTTCCAGGCATGGGCTCTTACGATAGCAAAAAGACGAAAAACTCCTCGATCAACCAGAATATAACGACCGACAAATACCAAAAGCCCTTCCTTAAGTTCACTGTCTCCATTTGCGAACAAAAGGAGGCTCAGCTGATCGTCGATTCTGACCTGCCATTTCTCTCAGGTGAGCCAATCGCCGGACCGGACTAGCCCTTCTCCTTTTCGCTCTATATCCTTGCAACTACAGTTTGGTTTTTAAACTCCAATTGGGTTTTTCTTTTGATACATTTTTCAATTCTCATCTGATCTAATTACTTTGGTGGTCGCAGTTCGATCACATCGAGTAAATTAGGAAAAGATGGGAGGAGGAGGAGGAGAGCATGGGCATGGAGCAGAGGATTTCAGGAAGAAGGTGTGGAGCATGTCGGGAGGCCCATACTGCCGGCCGAAGCACTGGCGTCGCAACACCGCCATTGCCATGTTCGGTGTTGTCCTCATCTGCATCCCCATTGCCATGAAATCCGCCGAGCTCGAGGTTCCTAAACCCCCTCTTTTCTCCCTTTATTAGTGTTTTTTACTGCCATTAAGAACGCCTATTAGCCTGATTATATGAATTGTTGAATCTAGGTTTAGCCCTTTTTATAATCTGAATGATTCGAACCTATATAAATGTTCATGCTAAGATTTCTATTATGGATTTGGTCCATTGTAAGCAAATTTATTAGTTCTGGTGGATTCTTACCTTTCTAAGAAATGTAGATTGTTTGGAATTAGATGGAAGGAATGTTAGCGTGAACTCTTTAAGGGTTTTAGTTTGTGCTTGTACAAAATGTTGGTTGAAGCTTGAAATTTTAGATATAAGCAAAGACTAGTAACTGTGAAACATAGAAGTGGATATGAAGGTCCAATATGATAATCTCTTTGGAACAGTCTATTTGCTTGATCATTCAGACATTTAATAGAAAGCTATAAACGGTCTAAACCATAGTTCTTTGATTATTCTTGTTTAAATTTTATTCATAAAACAAAGTTTTGGTGTTCATTAAAATTGCTCTCAGTTTCATTATAACCCATCAATGCTGTGCAAGAATCAAGTTTTTCTAGTGGCTGGCTACCAGCCAGGCACTTATTCCCGATTGAATACCAATAGGCCTACTGTTTCCCAGTTTACATAATGATTTAAGATTGCAGCTTTTTACGTTCTCTTCTGATGAACTAGAAGTTAAGATCCTCAAGGGCATTTAATCTCTAATCTTGTTCTACTACATGCCAATGTTAGAAGCCAACTGTCTATATGTCTTCCAAAATGGTCATTTTGTCATTCAGGCAACGTTACTTTGTCACTTCATCAAGTGATTGAAGTCAATGTTAGATTTTTATTGCTTTATATGCACTTCTTATCTCCTTAAGCAGCACCAGTCTCAGGTGATCAAACTGACATATCGCAGAGAAAAAATGCTGCATTTTTAATTCCAAGTTGTTCAACAGTAGAAACTAGATGTGTATTGCCATGAGCTGTTTTGAAACTTTGTGGCAAAAACTGTTAACTTTTGGATGACTTCTTTAAAACTCGTGCATCTGCATTTTTCAGCTAGCTCATATTCCCAAGATAGTTTTTAGCTAAAGATTAATTTGCTTGCAGCAACGGCCTCATCACCCTGTTCGTCCGATTCCTTCACAGCTTTGGTGCAAGAACTTTGGAAAGAAAGATTATTAAGCCTGTCCAGTCTGTCCAGGGTTGTTGAATGAAGTACTGTTGGCAATTCAAACCAGCCTACGGGTGGTAGTTTCACAAACATGTAATTGTTTAATACAATGGATTGGGTAACATTTCCTATGATCTGTATTTGAGACCCTTTGACTGGTTTAGCTTTCCATATGATCAATAAGTTGTGACTATTGCTTTCACTGTCATCGTTAAAATCTCAAAACTGGCTTTGTAAGTTCTATAAATTTTGTTATTGAAGAGATATATTTAATGCTGTTTGTAAAGTTTTAGGCCAATTAAGTTGATGGACCATTTAATCCACAAGATAAAGATAACATAAGTTGATGGACCAGGGCACTTAATTGTAGCAGTGAAGATGGGCTAAAGGTTCTCACCCAAAGGTTCCCACCGCACACGCAAAAGTCTGTCGAGTAGGCTTATGAGCCAACAGGAAATGAGAAGTGAACTCGTTTTCCATTCGCCGCAGCTTGATGTAAAAAGCTTTCTAGAGAGCAGGCTAGGCTAGGGTGGGATAAACTTCCATGGATCACATTCACACCCTAAAGAGAATCAATACCTTTGACTGGAATTGGAATTAATCAGTTTGATTTGAAGGAGACATGGTGCATGAAAAGAAAAATATATACTTAATACTGAATTATTAGAGTTTGATTCCACCCATCGTCCTGTCTAAGGACTTTTTTCTCTTTAAAGCAGAGGAATAAGAACCAATCCTTCCGGTCAAGTGAGTCTCAGGTTGACAGATTCTGTGTTTGTTTCAGTGTTTCTGGTCTCAAATCTCCTTCAAGGAAAATTGTTGTTTAATTTTGGGAGCTGTCAATAACATCAGCTAGAACAAGAAAAGGGGAGAAGCAGGGACATATTCTCCTTCGCGGGTGCACCATAGCCTACGGGTCAAGAACATTCCAACACGAGAGACAGTTCCCTTACGGTGTTGGATTTTAGAATGAACAAAGGGACAATAGCCTTCTTATGCATACCATAAAGTAGCGATTTTTAATGAGCAGAAAATCGAAATGGCGGGCGCTTCCCAGCTTCGCTCACTCACTCCCCAATCCCCAGTTGAACTTGCAACCCTCAGTTAGAACCGTCCAAACATTGGCCCCACCATTTCCCAATATTAATCCCAACAAGATCTTCCCAAATATGCCCCCGCTGCCCGTGCCTGTTCCTGGCACTCTAGCCACCTCTTTAATCACCGTCCGCTACTCGTACCTAAGCACATTCTCTCCCTGCCCGCTCTTACCGGGCAGCTGAAAAACACTCCCTGTCCATAGTCCCCAACAACTTCAACTGTATTCCACTTTCAGACATACGCACACGGCCTTGGACGACGAATAAAAAATAAAAATAAAAAGAATTAAATCAAAGACAAATTTTTACTATAAATTGAACCAAACACGCTTATAAGCCGAACGACCATCTTGCTTCGTCTTTTCTTTTTTTCTCCCAAAGGATTTGCGGCGACATGTTTAGACAGGACAATCTCTAAGTGAAAGTGGATTTTTTTTGAAGAAGTGTGATTGTCTCTGATTCGTTCTGGTGGTGGCTTCGGATCTTGAAATCTAGGTCACAGAATGTGGAATCTGGCGCGATTTGCAGCGTCGAGACTGAGCCGATCGAGGCGGTTGTTCTCGTCGGCGATTCCTGGTCCTTGTATCGTTCACAAGCGTGGTGCTGATATTCTTCATGATCCTTGGTTCAATAAGGTTAGTTTAGTAATTTGATTATTAACTTACTGCGGTCTTGCAATTGGCTATACTATGATCTCCGATGAACTTGTTGTGTTTGTACTTTGAAGTAATTTTTCTTGCTGCTGAAAGTGAATTTTGTTGTGACTCAGAAGTAATTTACGGAGAATCTGAAAGTTCTAAATATTGTTTGAAGACTATGAGCTTGAAACTTGTTTTTGCTGAAGGAAATCGCTGCTTATTCAAAAATTTCGTTTGTTTTCTTATTGTTTCTTTTTTTTCTTTAAGTGTAGGACACTGGCTTTCCTTTGACAGAGAGAGATCGACTAGGGCTCCGTGGCCTGCTTCCGCCTCGTGTGATATCATTTGAGCAGCAATATGATCGTTTCAGTAAGTTTGCAGCACAATTGTTTACTTAGATATATTAGAACTTTGGAAGTTTTGAAACTGAGTGAAGATCTTGGAGATGGTTATTGTAAATTAAGTATATTATATGAGTAACAATGGTTGGTTGCTATTTGTGAATTGTGTGTTAATATTTTGAGTAAGTTTACTAGATGATGTGATAATTTCTATTCTGATTTCATTAGCTAAGTACTTTTTTAGCTTACTAAATTCATTTTGTAATGTATTGGCCTTTTCTAGGAGATTGATTCCTTCTCATTGGTCTTGTCCTCATTTTTAACAGTAGCCTTAATTTTTTAATCTGTTGTTTAATTGGTAGTGGAATCATATCGATCGTTGGAGAGAAATACTAAGTGCCAACCTGAGAGTGTTGTTGCATTAGCAAAATGGAGGATCTTAAATAGATTGCATGACAGGAATGAAACACTATACTACAGAGTAAGTTTGTTGCTCATATCAGCTTATACTATTTATACAAATTTTTTTTAAGTTCTGATATAATTTAAAGTTTTTCTGCTTTGCTTTTTGCTCCAGGTCCTTATTGATAACATCAAAGATTTTGCTCCAATAATTTACACGCCTACTGTAGGACTAGTATGTCAAAATTACTCTGGGTTGTTTAGACGCCCACGTGGAATGTATTTCAGTGCAAAGGATAAAGGAGAGATGATGTCTATGATATATAATTGGCCAGCTCAACAGGTAAGGTTGTGGATCTGTAAGAGTATCAGAGATGTATGCCATATGCCTTTTGTTCCTTTTCCCTATAGGAAAGCAAGATATCAATTATTGCTTTTGCAGTTCTGATATTATGTTCAATTCACCTCTGTCTCACAGGTTGATATGATAGTCCTGACTGATGGCAGCCGTATTCTTGGCCTTGGTGACCTTGGAGTTCAGGGGATTGGAATACCAATAGGAAAACTTGATATGTATGTTGCTGCTGCTGGTATCAACCCACAAAGAGTATGAACTATAGTCTACTCCTTCTTCTTCTCTTTCTGCCTCCTTCCTGTGTGTATATCTGCCTGCATGTGTGTGTCTGCTGTTTATAACTGTGCTCGTATGTTCTTAATGCTTCAAGCTGGACCATATTTGTGTGTAATATCAATCATTTTCCTACCATTTTCGTACCTGTCTTTGGCTGTTGACTGTATTTGACATGTCTACCGTCGGTTATATTTCTGTGTCATACGCATGTGCACTAATATTTTTGGTTGAATGACAGCATTTATGAACTCACAATTATTGGGTTTATATCTTGCTTTCAATGTTTGTTCCTATGTTTTTACAGTATTGTCCATTCTCGCTTTTTTCTTGCTATGGTCACTTTTGTGTTGTAACTTTAATTATGCATTCAACATCTGTCCATGGCAGATTCTCCCGGTTATGCTTGATGTTGGTACTAACAATCAAAAGCTACTTGAAGACCCACTTTGTGAGTAAAATGCGTACTTAAGCACTTTGTTCTTAAGAAGTTGTTTCATTTGCAGAGTGGACCGTATAATATGCTTGCATGTGACTTTGTTTATTGAGAGGTTGTCAGGATCTCTTTTGAGATGTTCTTTTTGGCTTGACAGATTTGGGACTTAGACAACCTAGGTTGGAAGGGGAAGAATATCTGTCAATTGTTGATGAATTCATGGAAGCAGTTTTTACACGTTGGCCTAAGGCTATTGTACAGGTTAATTTCTCTCTGAAGTGAGACTTTTGTGTTATGCTTGGTTGATATCATGTTGTTTATTTGATTGTTACATCATTCAGTTTGAGGATTTTCAAATGAAGTGGGCCTTTGAAACTCTGGAACGCTATCGGAAAAAGTTTTGCATGTTTAATGATGACATACAGGTGAGCACTTGGTCAGCAATTTACTACTTTTATGGACTAGAGGAGTGTAGTGTAATACGGATTGCTGTGGAATTACTATGAATGCCTCCACTATTAGAATGTTGTGCTTACTTAATGTCTCTTAGGGAACTGCTGGAGTTGCACTTGCTGGATTGTTAGGAACTGTAAGAGCACAAGGTCGATCATTGGCTGACTTTGCAAACCAAAAGATAGTTGTGGTGGGAGCTGGGAGGTACTTGACTAACTTATAGACAAGCGTTGTTGCTCTCTGCTTTACACAATTTTTCTTCTGTTTCGTTGTGCTCATTCCCTCATGGCTTTATTTCTCATATCCATCTTTCTTTCTGTCTTCCAGTGCAGGGCTTGGTGTTCTTAGCATGGCTGTGCAAGCTGTTGCAAGGATGGCAGGAAAAAGTGAAACAGCTGCATCCAACTTTTTCCTACTTGATAAAGATGTATGGTTTTATAGTTCCACTCTAGTACTCGTCATCCTATTTGTGCAAAGGCTTTTCTGTTTTTAGAGATAGGTAATATATACTTTTGCTTGTGTAATATTAAAGTAGGGCTTGCATGAACATGTGAAAAAGGTTTACTAGAAAAGTGATCTAGGTTTTTTATTTTAATTCTTTACTCTGAGTAGTAAATTTTACTTTGGCAATCTAAATGCTCTTGTTTTAGCTGTATGTCAATGGACCATCTGGTAAATTTTCTTTCCTTGGTGAAGGATTTCATCCTCCACCTGGTGGGTAAATACTTAGTTTTCTATTGTTTGTTGTTGGTTAAGGGTCTCATCACTAAAGAGAGGAAGAATCTTGATCCAGCAGCAGCACCATTTGCTAAAGATCCAGGACAGATAGTGGGACTTAGAGAGGGGGCTTCTCTGCTTGAAGTGGTAAGTGCCTGGCTGGTATTATAAGGAATTGTGTGCGAAGAAGAAAAGCATTCCCTGCAGACTTTGCAGTCTTGTGTGACAAAAGAGTTGATGCTATACCACACTTTTATAAGTTTAGTCTTCTACTAGTTATAGATGCTCTTCACCTATATAATAATCTAATTGCTGCGAACCAAATTTTATCCAGGTTAAAAAGGTTAAGCCCGATGTGCTTCTTGGTTTGTCTGGAGTTGGTGGTGTGTTCAATGAAGAGGTGGAAGTTTATTTATTTATTTCTGTATCTCTATTGTATATGTTTTGTTGATAACCTTTATTTCTTGTTCAAGGGAATTTATGCTTATTTTCTGATCCTAATTACTTCTTGAGGTCTTTGTTGTGTTGAGTTCCTCACTACTCTGTTGGCAC
Source organism: Theobroma cacao (assembly GCF_000208745.1). NCBI lineage: Eukaryota > Viridiplantae > Streptophyta > Magnoliopsida > Malvales > Malvaceae > Theobroma > Theobroma cacao. The sequence continues at coordinate 34,809,554 of NC_030850.1, read as the reverse complement.
TAAAAACAGGTGCTCAAGGCCATGCATGAATCTGATTCAAGTAAACCTGCTATTTTTGCGATGTCAAATCCCACCATGAATGGTTTGTTTTTGCTGCCCTGTCATGCATTTGGATTTTCCTTATGGAAGCTAGAGATTTTGTCTTGACATTCTGTTTGCATTCTCACTGGACAGCTGAATGCACTGCTGCTGATGCTTTTAAGCATGCTGGAGAAAATATAGTCTTTGCCAGTGGAAGCCCTTTTGAAAATGTCAATCTTGGTATCTTCCATTTTAATTGAAGTTCATCTTGTTTGAAAGATTTTGCATCGTACAATTACAAGCATTTGCTGCTTCTTTAAGGGAGCTGCTGCTGCCTATGTTGTGGTCCATGATTCTAGTTTTTTCAGTTGATGGTTATCACATCTTAAATAATCATTTGCTTGCTGATAGGTAATGGAAAAGTGGGCCATGTAAATCAAGCAAATAACATGTACCTGTTCCCTGGGTTGGTGCTATTTTCTTGTTAATTTTTGTTGTTTAATTGACCATGCTTATATCTTAACTTTGATTTAACTATTATTGCTTTGCATCCAGGATTGGTTTGGGAGCTTTGCTCTCAGGTGCTCATTTTATAACTGATGGAATGTTGCAAGCTGCTGCTGAATGGTATGAATATGATTGTATAGTTGCTTCTATTCTTGTTCTCTTTCTCTTTCTTAATAAAGCTTGAAGTTTAGAATTCACAGTGAAGAATGCTTGGAAATCCCCTACTTAATATTTGTAATATCCAGCTGGCTGTTATAGAACTTTATGCGGAATTCTGAATTTCTGATTCTAGTTGATAAACAGTAAAGCTGACTTCAAAGGGACTTTAGTTTCTTAGTGATTCAATATTAGAGCCCCAAAAAGAAAATATGCAATTGTAAGCTTTTGTTCCCCCATGCTATTATGCATTCTTTAGGTTTCTGTTTCCGTAAATTCTACTGTTAGACTTTGGTTACAATAACATGTTTGCAGTTCACGAAAGTATGCACTCAAGGTGTCCTATATGCATTAGACTGCATGACCTAATTCTTGTGTTGATTCTTATTTCAATAAATAAAGCTGTATCCGCGAACTCCATCAATGTATGATTTTAATATATAAAATGCTAATTGATTAAATTAGTCTACTAATCAGTTGTGCTTGTGCATATATATTTATAGGAATAAGCCTTTTTGTCAGCTGCATGATTGAGTATATAATAATTGAAATTCGTTAATAGCCAGTTTGGTTTCCATTTCTTCATTTTCTTTTTCGCCATTGGAAACATGGATGAAAGTTCCATTTAATTCCGGAAGTTGTGAATGTGATGCTATCCTTGCAGCCTTGCATCTTATATGACTGATGAGGAAATTCAGAGGGGCATCTTGTATCCATCTATCAATAGGTAATATTCTCTGTTTTCACTGGTGACTCTTTTCTTTTTGTTGACAGTGGTGAAAATTATTGGTTCTGTTCTTTCTTCATATTCTCAAAATTTTCAATGGAGACCCAGATTTTTCAAATGCTTAAAACTTTTATGGTTTAGTGGATATGCTAATGCTATCAATAGATCATTTGCCTGTCACAACGTTACTTTAAGTAGACAGGTTTCTATCTCACCAGTACGTGATCATTGGGGCGAATGTATGGTTTTGGCGTCCCAGTTATAAAACTATTCCAACACTTTTTTTAATGCTTTGCTTCACCATCAATTTCATTCTGCCTCTGCACCATGCAGTATTCGACATATCACAGCAGAGGTTGGAGCATCTGTCCTGCGAGCTGCTGTTGCAGAGGAACTGGCAGAAGGGCATGGAGATGTGGGTCCCCGAGAGCTGGCGCACATGTCAAAAGTATGAAACTTTTTTCACCTTTCTTTTTCTTTATGTCCCCGGGTTGTGAACTGGACTTGCACACTGATTATGATAAATTGTGATGCAAAGGAATGTCTAATACTGTTAAGTTAGCCATAAATCCGACCTCAAATCTGCTAACAGGCAAGCTGGGGTGCCTATCATGGTTCACATGGTTTGTCTAGGAAGCCGTTTGCTTGGTTTCTCCCTTAGAAAATGGGTTTCTTATTATTATTATTATTTATTTTTGGCTTTGGTTTTTCACTTATGGGTGCAGGAGGAGACGGTGGAATACGTATTTCGAAATATGTGGTACCCTATTTACAGCCCACTTGTTCATGAGAAGTAGGCTCAGAATTCTTTTTTCCACGATTTGGATGGAGGCTATTTCTATGTAGACTGCTGCCCCAAGTTGAGCAGCCTAAGGGTAATGACCCTGTTCACTAACGTTGTTTTAGTACTAGTATTGAATTAACTCTATTTTTTTTAATTCTCAATGTTTATCAAGAGTTCAAAACATATTAAAATCTTCATTTTCAGCAAATAATTATCTGTAATTCTTCTTCTTATACTGCTTCGTTTTAATCAGCTGACTGCTACGTCATACCAATCTCACTTGGCCCTCTATGAGTCCAAAAATATCTCTTTCCTCATTATTTCTCTTCGTCAGATATTTTGCCATTACAACGATGTCCTCTCGAATCAACTTCTTTCCATTTAATGAGAGCATTGAATTCTTTGAGTTTGATGTCCCAATGAACATGGATCAAGAATGGGTTTTTCTCCAAGGTGGAGCTATTGTGGTTTTCTGGCAGAAAAATACAGAACGATGTTTTTTTTTTTTTGAAAAGTGATGATATTATTAATAGTCTCACATGAGAGACAAAGGTAAGCTGCAGTGGCTTACAAAACCAAAAAGAGTCCTTGGCGTAAGGACTGGCAAAATCAGATGGTTTCCAACGATAAGGTACATTAGTTGATCATTCATCGTACAATAACACTGGACACACCAAACTAAGAAATCCCTAGTAAGAACCAGCATCGACGTAATAAACAAGAGCCCATTTGAACGTTTTCCACCCCCAAGTCTAATTCAAAGTAACCATTGAAGTTTGAATCTCTTGCAACACCAGCCTTTTCGAGCCCATCCGCAAGTGAGTTAGCTTCACGTCTGATATGGGTGAAGGAGAGGTCCAAAATATTGCTGGCACAGCTTTCAATGGAGTTGGAGATGAGCTTCATGCGCCAAGGGACTTTTTTGTGGTTCTTGGCCCAGACAATTGCGTTAGAAGAGTCACTCTCAACTTCCAATTTATGGGAGGACGCCCGTGGAGAGTCAAGAAAGAACTTAATTCCCCTTTGAATGGCTTGAAATTCAGCAAAGTTAGTCCTCTCTACTCCAGTGGCATGAGAGAAAACACCCCTGATGATGCCTAGGTGATCTCTAATGGCTCCCCCAATGCCTGCAGGCCCTGGCAAGCCTCTAGCCGCTCCATCGAATACAGAAAAATGTGTTCGGTGAGGTTCTTGGATATGAGATAAAGAAGGCACAATAATATTAGTATAATAATAATAATAATAATAATAATAATATTTTTTTTAAATCTCCGTGGTCCAAGTGACCCAGAAAGGTTAATAATGACAAAATTAAGTAAAAAAAAAATACAGAAAACTGTGTTAGGTGAGGTTCTTGGACATCTTCACATGTTAATTCTTTTTCTCCGCTTAATAATTACTAAATAATTATGCTAATGCATTGGGTTTGATCTGAAATCTGGCAACCGAAGAAAACTGTGTTGTTGATTACATTTCATGGAGATGCTTATTTCTTTTGAATTTTGATGCAGAATAAGCTGTCCAATCCATAGCTTGCGAGATAATCTGAAGAGAAATATGAAATCCCACCATCATCCATCTTACCTCATCAAAATGAAAAAAGGGTCATGGATAATCCAGTTTTCTCTTCCAGTATATGGTCCTCCATCTTGTGCAATCATTATTTAACTGCTTTAGCTACCCCATTTTTTTCCCTTCTTGACCTTCTACTACACTGCTTCGAAAACCCTGAGAAAACTTACCCTGCTTCCCTGTCCGAATAGAATGGCTGAAGGTGAACGGTCAGCCTTTCTTGCAGCCAAAAGGTACCTTGTGCTTTCATGATTGCTTTGGTATTCCCTGTCCCTCTTTTGAACCTCTTTCTTTTTTTTTCCTGTCTCCTAGGCATGCAGTTGTAACAGGAGCAAACAAGGGAATTGGTTTTGAGCTATGCAGGAACCTGGCGTCAAAAGGGATCATGGTAGTTTTGACTTCTAGAGATGAGAAAAGGGGACTTGAAGCTGTTGCAAAATTGAAAGATTCTGGTCTGTCTGCTCATGTAGTATTTCATCAACTTGATGTAACAGATCCTTCTAGTATTGCTTCCCTTGCAGATTTTGTCAAAGCTAAATTTGGGAAACTTGATATCTTGGTACCATTGATGATCCATTTCTTCAAAATATCAGCTTTACATTTCAATGGTGAAAACCATGTCATTTGTCTTCTCTTTTTTATCTAATAAGTTGCTTGGTTTGATCATGGTTCGTCGGAACCATGTGCAGGTTAACAATGCTGGGATTTTTGGAGCGATTCTACATCCACAGGCTTTTGCCACAGCTACTGAACTTGCTGGTTACTTTGTAAGTATCCCGCATTTCTGTTAATAGTAATTAATGATTGTTACTCATAAATAGTCCTATGTTATAATTAAATGATTATTCTATTTTATGAGTTTGTTATCTTATTTTAACTAAATTCCAAAACTTTGTTCTGGAATAGCATACACATTACTGAGTTGGGAAAGGAGAATAGATGATAAATAGAGCATATAATTTCTTTATGGCCGTGTAGATATGAGAATTTTTAGCTAGTAAACAAAGGGATTATTTAAATTTTTTTCTTATCATGCAGCCAACTGAAGAGCGAGCCAAAGAGTATGAGATTGGAACTCAAACTTTTGAGTTGGCGGAAGAATGCTTGAAAACCAACTACTATGGTGCAAGAAGAATGGTTGAAGCATTTGTTCCCCTTCTCCAGTTATCTGACTCACCGAGAATTGTCAATGTTTCCTCTATTATGGGGTTATTGAAGGTACATGATCCTGATAAACTAATTTAATGCAAAGATGAAACGAAGCTCGAACTTGAAACTGGTTGCAGTCCATCATTTACTCTGAGTTCCCATGGTTTCATACCATTAGATCAAACTAAATAATTCTTAGGAGGTTTGGCAAAAGGTTTATCTCTCATCTCTCATCTCTCATGTTCTTTTTTTTCCAGAATATACCCAGTCAGTGGGCTAAGGAAGGATTAAGTGATGTCGAAAGTCTTACAGAGGATCGAGTGGATGAAGTTTTGAAGCAGTTTCTTAAAGATTTTAAAGAAGGATCATTAAAAGCTAAAGGTTGGCCTACGTATTTCTCTGCCTATACACTCTCTAAAGCAGCAATGAATGCCTACACAAGGATTCTGGCCAAGACGTACCCAAGTTTCCTTGTTAATTCCATTGGCCCAGGCTTTGTGAAAACTGATATAACTTGCAATATTGGGGTCCTAACTGCTGCTGAAGGAGCTGAAAATGTTGCCAGGCTAGCACTGCTGTCAAATGATGGGCCTTCAGGCCTTCTTTTCATCAGGAAGGAAGTCTCATGTTTTTAAAGAGTATGATTCCTTCCAATCTTGTAGATGAAGATGAAATCTACAGTTAGCTATGTGTAAAACAAATTGTAGCCTTTACTGTCATCGAGATTCATGTTTTATGGCATCGAAACCTTAATAATTCTGGAAATAAAAGGATTTTGTAGTTTATATAATTTTGACAAAAATGGAGTCTGCAATGCATGGCATGCACGAAACTTTAGCATGGGTGGCCCGCTTAGCTTCTTAATAAGGAGGGAATAGCCCTTCCCCCAACCAAACATGCCATCAAAGCTAGAGTACATCACTTTGAAAGGGGATGACGACTGATAATTCCTTTTTGGAGTTACTCGGCTGAATCCTTTCACTTGTACTCACCGCCTTTGACACTTTCAATTAATCTATTTTGTCCACAACAGTCTCAGTCTAACTGGTTCCTTGATCATTTGGAATATTGGCACTAGTCAACAAGACAAAAACCTTGGTACAATTATGTCTCGAATTCAGTGCTTCCTCAAAGCTTAAGTCCAAGATTTACACAAGTTGCAGAGTCAATAGTCTGATGTTTCTCGTACTACTACCTTCAAAGAAATGAAACTGTGGGAGCATCAACAGAAAAAACAGAAGGGAAACTTGTGGATATGAATATATGCAGGTCAACATCGAGTAGAGTAGATTTTGGGTACAGTCCTACAATGACATGGAAATTGCATTTCACATTGAACTTATTGATTGATCTGAAGAATTTTCTTCCTTTGCCAATCATGTTTTTACCTTCTAATTTGCTGCATTGAATGGGTCAACATTCGCAGCAGCCACGACCTTGCTACAGCTCTTCAGTCAGTCTTTGCTACAGTTACTGCTCTGACTATTCTTTGTTTATTGTGATCACACGTTTTTCTGTCGGTGCCCTCTTTGAGTTGTTTATAAAGCACCAACTCATACAGGATCTCTCGCTCTCGCATTCGTCAGAATCCCCGAGATAGAGAATAAGAAGAATGGCAGAAACATGCAACTTTCTTGCAGCAAAGAGGTAATTAACCCTGTGATTTAAATGCTTCTTTCTTTACACGTCTTAGCATACTTTTTTTTTCCCTTGTTTCAGGTATGCAGTGGTGACTGGAGCAAACAAGGGAATTGGATTGGAAATATGTAGGCAGTTGGCTTCAAAAGGAGTCATGGTGGTGTTGACTGCTAGAGACGAGAACAGGGGCCTTGAAGCTGTTGAGAAGCTGAAGGAGTCTGGTGTGTCTGATAATGTGGTTTTCCACCAGCTTGATGTGACAGATCCTGTTAGCATTGCTTCACTTGCAGATTTCATCGGGACCCAATTCGGAAAACTTGATATCTTGGTATAAGTCGTCATCTGTTTTCTTTTCTAAACATTGGTTTAACATTACAAAGCCAAAAGAAGCAAGTAATATTATGAGAATGATGGAATCTCGTGCAGGTCAACAATGCAGCGATTCCTGGAGTCATTATGAACTATGACAGTTTCGCCAGAGCTGTTGAACGTTTTGGGGATTGGGTAAGTCTTCCTTTCCATCTGTATCACTACTGCACCTTGTCTTCAGCTCATTTTTGGAGTTCAAATTAAGACCTTAATGGAAGTATATGTTAGCATGATTGGTCATACAGATTGAAGTTCAAATCTTGTTTAAGACTGATGAAGGATCAAGCAGAATTTATATTCCAAATTCATGGGAATGATTTTCCATCCAAACTAGCTTCAAGTTGCTGCCTTATACTAGAATTAGATACCAATTTATACCCCATAATTTGCTCTATTTATTTTTTAAAAATGAAACAGAGCTTTACTTAAATGGAATTTTAACTTTTAACAATCTGCTTACTCGAAGGAATTGCTAACAAAGTAAAAATCCTTTCTGGATGCAGCCAACTGGGGATCAAGTCTGGAATGAGATTATTACTGCTCAAACTTATGAGCTTGCAGAAGAGTGCCTGAAAACGAACTATTATGGTATGAAAAGAATGGTTGAGGCACTTGCTCCCTTCCTCCGGCTATCTGATTCCGCAAGGATTGTAAACGTTACCTCTTATCTCGGAGTACTGCAGGTACAGAACCTTGAAAAGTAGAAGTTTAAGTATCCTGGAGAGACAATGAATCTAGTTTGAAAACCATCTGTGTCTTTGTCTTGGTCTTGAAATGTAGGTTTAGTCGTACAAAAGGTACTAAAGTAGATGACTTAAAGTTGAAAATGGATAAAACACAGTGACATCCCATTCTGTCTCTGTTCTTTCTATTTTCATCACAACTCTGTTTCAGTATTGCTATGCTAATTGTCTTAGCTCCAAACATTTATAAATGATTACCTGTTTTGACTTTTAAGCAGAAGTTTTCATTCTTTCTTTTTTTCTTGTCTTGTTGCTTCAGCTTATGTCCAATGAATGGGCCAAGGGAGTGTTGAGCGATGTCGAAAGCCTCACAGAAGAGAGAGTTGAAGAAGTTTTGAACGTGTTTCTAAAAGATTTCAAAGAGGGAAGGATGAAATCCAAAGGTTGGCCAACTTATATTGGACCAACTGCTTATTCTGTCTCAAAAGCAGCTATGAACGCATACACAAGGGTGCTGGCCAAGAAGTACCCCAGTTTCTGGGTCATTTGTGTTACCCCAGGCTTTGCCAAAACGGATATAACTGGCGGTACTGGCTATTCAACTGCTGCAGAAGGAGCAGAGAATGTAGTGAGACCGGCGTTACTACCTACTGCTGGGTCGTCTGGCCTTTTCTTCAATCGCCAAGAAGTTTCAGATTTTTGAAGGATAATGATCCATTACTTTGGCGAGGATGAAAACAACACTTCGCCATGTGCCACTTTCACTGTGCTTCCTCTCTATATATGCACAATAAAAATGAGGAAAAAATTATGTAAAAAGGACTGCTAAATGCTAATGAAAACTCTGTTACAAACTGAACATTTCTGGGCTATGTTTCTATTTTACCTATCTCAAATGTTTAACTGTCACTAGGTTTTTGGCCTTGGCAGCTCACACCCAAGACATGAAAAAGACAGCGGAAATGTTCTTGTTTCTCCATACAGGTTCTACAGTTCTAAATTACAGATCCTAATAACATAGAATGGACAGACAAATCTACTTTGTTGGTACAAAAAAATGGAGTTCTGAAACATTTAATATATTTTTGTTGGAATTTATGGAGATGAAGACATGCAGTTCATGAAGAACTGGTCTAATGCAGAAAACAGAAGAGCAGCAGTAAAACCAGAGAGAAAATTGAACTAAGAACTGTAGTACTTGTTCATTAATTGAAACATTAATACGAGCTGAAAATTAAAGAACAACTTACAAGTAAACAGTATTTTTGACACTGCATCACAATATCTCAACGCAGAGTCCAAACATCAACTCTTTACATGCCTTGGGGGAATTCTGACATGGACAAAGACAGTGAGCAAACTGTCAAACACAAAACTACAAGACATGATCATTCTAGCTAGCACGCGACACTGCATACTGGGTCTTCAATGCAAGTTTCAATTCAACAATTTTTAACAAACTATGATAGATACGTTCGAGAGTTCTCGGCCCTGCTTTGATTAGAGAAGTGAAGGGGTGAAAGTCTAATGCAATGTTAGTATCTCCCGCCCAACTCTGAATCAAACGGCTGAAGCAAAAGCACAAGAAACATAAAGTTGCCATACTCCATTTTTGGGGTCCACACTTTCCGTATGGCGGAGAAAATTAAAGAAAAATACAACCTTTAATAAAAGCTAAAGCAACCCAACTAGCGTCTCTTTGTTCCGTATCAACTGAAGCAATTCCTTCGTCATGGCGGAGTCCTTTCAAAGGTAGATTTTTCTTTCATGGCGATTTTGTATTACAGTTAAGTCCAAAGCTATAACACCCTTTTGCTTTGTTATGTTTTGTTTTTTGTCCTGCCAGGTATGCTGTTGTTACAGGGGCAAACAAGGGGATTGGACTGGAAATATGTAGGCAGTTGGCCTCCAAAGGGGTCATGGTGGTCTTAACTGCTAGGGATGAGAAGAGGGGTCTTGAGGCTCTTGAAAAGCTGAAAGACTCTGGTCTCTCTGATCATCTAGTTTTTCACCAGCTTGACGTGGCAGACCCTGCTAGCATCACTTATCTGGCAGATTTTGTGAAAAACAGATTTGGGAAGCTTGATATCTTGGTATCAACTTATGTCACGTAGCCAGTTACCTGCATTTTTGTACTATGTATTTCTTTCCTTTTCTTTTTTTTTTTATAAATATAAGATGGCAGATTCTCAAACTTGCAATAAGGGAAATATCAAAAATATAATACTATGTGAGTGGAGTACCAAAAATAAATACTATATGTGACTGGAATGTTTGAGCTTCTGCAGGTGAATAACGCTGGTATAGGGGGAACTACAGTGAACTATGATGCTTTAAGAGCTTCAAGTATTTCTGCTACTGAGGTAATTAAGCTATCCGGAAGGAATTTTTGTTTCTCTTTGCCACTTCCTATTTGTTAATTACTTTGGGGCCTCCTTTGAAATGACGGAGAATGAGGACTTCACAATTATGTTACTTTGATTTCTCAGTTGCAAAAATGGACCAAAAAAAAAAAAAAAAAAAAAAAAACAAAAGATGTTAGCAATTGTTAAAACCATTTCTTAGTTCCTTCCATAACCATTTGGCATTTCGTGTTAAGTGGCAAGTCTGGTCGCCCCATGATCTGAAGTGTGCTTTGAAATTAGTCTTCAGTTTGAACAACTAACCTTTTAAGATACTTAGCCAGAAGAGATCAGGCAATTAAAAACTGTGGGTCAGACCTGTTTTGTTATAAAATTTGAATGGATGCAAGGCAGCAGTTTACTTTTAGGTTGGTTTGGGATTGTGTTAATCTGTCTTCCAGGATATCTTACTACTTGAATTTCTCCTACAAATGCAGAAAGATCTGACAACCGTTTGGAGTAAAGTGCTGTCTCAAACTTACGAGGCAGGAGAAGAATGCCTGAAAACAAACTACTATGGCGCTAAAAGAACAGCTGAGGCGCTTCTTCCCTTACTCCAGTTATCTAACTCTCCAAGGATTGTTAATGTTTCCTCTCTCTTGGGCAAGTTAATGGTACTATTTTGACACCAACACTTAAAAGAAAAAATTCCAGTCATCCTGGTAAAAAACAAAAAAAAAAAAAAAATCTACCAGTCCAGCTTGCTAATGAGAACTGTCAGGATTAAACTCTACAAAAACTGACCACAAAGTTTCTTGTGACTTTGTCTCAGAATATACCGAGTGAACAGCTCAAGGGAGTATTAAGGGATGTTGATACAGAAGAGAAACTCGATGAGTTACTCTCTGAGTTTCTAAAGGATTTTAAGGAGGGTTCATTAGAAAGTAAAGGTTGGCCAACTTACTGCTCTGCGTACACAGTCTCAAAAGTAGCCATGAATGCTTACACAAGGATTCTAGCCAAGAGGTACCCAAAATTCAGCATCAATTGTGTTTGCCCTGGCTTTGTCAAAACAGATATAAATTTCAATACTGGTAATATAAGTGTTGAAGAAGGTGCTGCGACTCCCGTTAAGTTAGCACTCTGGCCGAATGGTGGTCCTTCTGGCCTCTTTTTCGTGCAGGGTGAACCTGCATCCTATGAATGAGATTACTGATAAAAATAACAAAATCTCATCAGAGAGGTGAAACTAGTACATGAGGACTTTTTTCACATTCTCTCATTATCAAGTACAATAAGGATGCTTTAAAAATTCAAATGATGTAATTTTCTTAGCCAAACTTAAATTCCCGTGTATGTAGAAATATTCTACAAAAAGTTAAATAAGATCTGTTTATAAGACATCTATATTTCTATATTTGTCATGTTCATTGGTCCAGCAATTTTTCGGATTTAAACCATAAGACTCTTAAAAGCTCAAGTTCAAATTATTAGTAATAATGAACTTGGATTATTACATAAGTTTTAATAATTATACTCATATTTGATGTAGGATGTGGATATCACAATCTCACCCACTTAAATCCTTGACAGGGACATCAAGCAAAATTTATATTCCAAATTCATGGGAATGTTTTCCCATCCAAACTAGCTTCAAGTTACCGCCTTGCTAGAATTAGATACCGATATATACCCCATAATTTGCTCTATTGTTAAAAGTTATTAACAATCTGCTTACTCAAAGGAATTGCTAACAAAGTAAAAATCCTTTCTGGATGCCGCCAGCTGGGGATCAAGTCTGGAATGAGATTATTACTGCACAAACTTATGAGCTAGCAGAAGAGTGCCTGAAAAAGAACTACTATGGTATAAAAAGAGTGGTTGAGGCACTTGCTCCTTGCCTCCGGCTATCTGATTCTGCAAGTATTGTAAACGTTACCTCGTATCTTGGAGTACTGCAGGTAAAGAACCTTGAAATGTGGAAGTTTTAGTATCCTCGAGAGACAATGGATCTAGTTTGAAAACCATCTGTGTCTTTGTCTTGGTCTTGAAATGTAGGTTTAGTCATACAAAAAGTACTGAAGTAGATGACTTAGAGTTGAAAATGGATAAAACACACTGACATCCCATTCTGTCCCTGTCATTTCCATTTTCATCAAAACTCTGTTTCAGCATTGCTATGCTAATTGTCTTAGCTTCAAACATTTATAAATGATTACTTGTTTTGACTTTTGAGCAGAAGTTTTCTTTTTTTTTTTTTTTGTCTTGTTGGTTCAGCCTTTGTCCAATGAATGGGCCAAGGGAGTGTTGAGCGATATCGAAAGCCTCACAGGAGAGAGAGTTGAAGAAGTTTTGAACGAGTTTCTAAAAGATTTCAAAGAGGGAAGGATGAAATCCGATGGGTGGCCAACTTATATTGGACCAACTTATGCACAAGGGTGATGGCCAAGAAGGACCCCAGTTTCTGGGTCAATTGTGTTGCCCCAGGCTTTGCCAAAACGGATATAACTGGCGGCACTGGCTACTTAACTGCTGCAGAAGGAGCAGAGAATGTAGTGAGACTGGCGTTGCTACCTAGTGCTGGGTCTTCAGGCCTTTTCTTCAATCGCCAAGAAGTTTCCGATTTTTGAAGGAAAATTGATCCTTTACGACTTTGGCGAGGATGAAAACAACACTTCGCCATGTGCCACTTTCACTGTACTTCCTCTCTATATATGCACAACAAAAATGAGAAAAAAATCAACTTAAAAGGACTGTTAAATGCTAATGAAAGCTCTGTTGCAGATTGAATATTTCTGGGCTATGTTTCTATTTTACCTATCTCAGATATTTAACTGTCACTAGGCTTTTGGCCTTGACAGCTCACACCTAAGGCATGGAAAAGACAGCGGAGATGTACCTGTTTTGCCATACAGGTTCTACAGTCCCTAATATCATAGAATAGACAGCTAAATTTACTTTGTCGGTGCAAACATATGGAGTTCTTAAACGTTTAATAAACTTTTAATAAGCTATGTTAGATACGTTAGAGAGTGCTCGGCTCTGCTTGGATTAGAGGAGTAAAAAGCCTTAATGAAAGGGGTGAAAGTCTAATGAAATATTAGCATCTCCTGGCCAACTCTGAATCAAACGGCTGGAGCAAAAGCACAAGAAACATGAAGTTGCCATATCGCTTTCTTGGCTCCACACTTTAACGTATGGCGGAGAAAATTAAAGAAAAATATAAATTTAGCATCATTTGATAATAAAAAAATATTTTATAGAAAAATTTAATATTTTTATTATTTAAATAAATTATTAAAAATATTTTTTATTGTTTGGATCATTTTATGAAAAATATTTTTCATGAAGGTGGAGTTATTTAGCTGCTAAAATAATAAATAAGAGTTTATTACAAAATAATATTGATATTTGATTTTTATTAATTTGATATCAAAATTAAGAATAAAAATGAAAATAAATAAAATAAATAATGATATTTTTTAAAGCATGTAACCATAAATTTGTCATGAAAATAAACTCTAATTTTTTTTAAAAATTTTAATTTATTATTTTTTTATTATAACTATAAAAATATAAATATTCATCAATTGTATAAGGTATTCAAAATCTATACTTACAAATATGTATTTATTAAATGGTGATTATTAAAATATTTTTTATTATAATTATTAGCAAGATTTAAACTTATTATAAATGTATATTCATCAAATAATGATCATTAAAATATTTTTATTATAATTATTAGTAAGATTTATTCTATTTATAAATTAAAAATTTAATTGTATTAAATGGCTTCACTAAAAAATATTTTTTAATTTTAATAGTTTTGTATAATTTAAAAATTAATATTTTAAATTAATTTTCAAAAATTAAATATTTTATTTTTATTTTTTAATATTTTAAAGTAAATATTAATATTTATCAAATTTATATTCAAAAAGTTACTATAAAAATATTTTTACTATTCTATGAAAAATATCTTGTACCTTTCAAGAGCTTTATTGACTCATAAAATAATTTTCATCTAAAATTAATTTTTTATTTGTCAAACAAGCATAAGGCTGAAAACGTGTTTTAAAAAATATTGTAATGCAAAACAAACGGACCCTAAGGTAGAAGCCGAAGCAACCCATTTAGTTTCTCCTTGATCTGTATCCACTAAAGCAATTCCCTCTTAATGGCGGAGTCCTTTCAAAGGTAGCTTTTTCTTTCATGGCGATTTTGTATTTGACACCCCATTAAGTCCAAAGCTCTAACACCCTTTTACTTTTGTTTTGTTTTGTTTTTTCTCCTGTCAGGTATGCTGTTGTTACAGGGGCAAACAAGGGGATTGGACTGGAAATATGTAGGCAGTTGGCCTCCAAAGGGGTCATGGTGGTCTTAACTGCTAGGGATGAGAAGAGGGGTCTTGAGGCTCTTGAAAAGCTGAAAGACTCTGGTCTCTCTGATCATCTAGTTTTTCACCAGCTGGACGTGGCAGACCCTGCTAGCATCACTTATTTGGCTGATTTTGTGAAAAACAGATTTGGGAAGCTTGATATCTTGGTATCAACTTATGTCATGTAGCCAGTTACCTGCTATTTTGTACTATGTATATATTTTTTTTTATAAATATAGGATGACAGATTCTCAAACTTGCAATAAGGGAAATATCCAAAATATATGTGAGTGGAGTACCAAAAATAAATACTATATGTGACTGGAATGTTTGAGCTTCTGCAGGTGAATAACGCTGGTATAGGGGGAGCTACAGTGAACTATGATGCTTTAAGAGCTTCAAGGATTTCTGCTACTGAGGTAATTAAGCTATCTGGAAAGAATTTGTTTCTCTTTGACCAAGTTTGAAACTTGCCACTTCCTATTTGTTTAATTACTTTGGGACCTCCCTTGAAATGACAGGAAATGATTATAAACGGGGACTTCACAATTATGTAACTTTGATTTCTCAGTTCACAAAAAAGAAAAAAAGAAACAAAATGTTAAGTGACAAGTCTCATAGCCCCATGATCTGAAGTGTGCTTGAAGTTTCGAAGTTGGTCAAGACAAAATTAGTCTTCAATTTGAACAACTAGCCTATTAAGATATTCAGCCAGAAGAGATCTGGCAATTAAAAACTGTGCGTCAGACCTGTTTTGTTCATTCAATTTTAATGGATGCAAGGCAGTTTACTTGTAGGTTTGGGATTGTGTTATTATGTCTTCCAAGATCCTTTACTAATTGAGTTTCTCTTATAAATGCAGAAAGATCTGACAACCGTTTGGAGTAAAGTGCTGACTCAAACTTACGAGGGAGGAGAAGAATGCCTTCACACAAACTACTATGGCGCTAAAAGAACAGCTGAAGCGCTTGTTCCTTTGCTCCAGTTATCTGACTCTCCAAGGATTGTTAATGTTTCCTCTCTCTGGGGCAAGTTAAAGGTACTATGTTGACACCAACACTTAACAGAAAAAATTCCAAACTGACCACAAAGTTTCTTGTGACTTTGTCTCAGAATATACCGAGTGAACAGCTCAAAGGAGTATTTAGGGATGTTGATACAGAAGAGAAACTCGATGAGTTACTCTCTGAGTTTCTAAAGGATTTTAAGGAGGGTTCATTAGAAAGTAAGGGTTGGCCAACTTGTGTCTCTGCGTACACAGTCTCAAAAGTAGCCATGAATGCTTACACAAGGATTCTAGCCAGGAGATACCCAAAATTCAGCATCAATTGTGTATGCCCTGGCTTTGTCAAAACAGATTTGAGTTTCAATACTGGTAAGTTAACTGTTGAAGAAGGTGCTGCGACTCCTGTTAAGTTAGCACTCTGGCCCAATGGTGGTCCTTCTGGCCTCTTTTTCATGGAGGGTGAACCTGCATCCTATGAATGAGATTACTGACAAAAATAGCGAAATCTCATCAGAGAGGTGAAACTAGTACATGAGGACGATGTTCACATTCTCTCATTATCAAGTACAATAAGAAAGCTTTAAAATTCCAAATGATGTAATTTTCTTTGCCAAACTTGATTCCTATGTATGTAGAAATATTCTACAAAAATTTATAAGATAAGATCTATGTTTGTCATGTTCTCTGTTCTGTTCTGATTTGAAAACTAGAAGTTTAGGTGAAATATTAGTTAGGTCAATGGATCAAGCAAAAGGCTAAGCAACAGGATGTTGTTGATTCCATTTTCTTGTGTGCAATCAGGTCCTACTTTGATAAGCAAGAATGGAACGAGCTGGCCAATTAAACATTGTTGAGAAAAAAAAATGTCATATGAAACATAACTTCTCCCAATTATTAAAATAATATGGAGTTCTTAATTATTTAATAAATTATTATGAAGTATATGTCCAAATATGCTGGAGACTCCTCCAATCTGCTTTGATTTGTAGTGAATCAAACAGCTCAAGCAAAAGCACAAGCAACATAAAGTTACCACCTCCGTTTCTGTTTGCAAATGGTGTCCCACTTGCATAAGCGGAGAAAATGAAAGAAACCATAAAAAGAGAATTCTGAAAAGACATCAAAACATTAAGTAATTTGTTTTGAGAATGAAACCAAGTAATTACGAATCTTTTCTGTTGTGTTCATCAGTGCAACTATTGGCCAGGCAAAAGAGATAGGGTCTTTAAGAAAACCTGAAGCAACCCCGCTAACTTCTCTTTGTTTCACACTCGCTAATCATGGCGGAGTCCATGCAAAGGTAGCAATTTTCTTTCATGGAGGTTCTCTATTTGCCATACAGTAACATGCCTTTCTGGTTGCTGAGTTCTTTTCCTTCTGTCAGGTATGCAGTTGTGACAGGGGCAAACAAGGGCATTGGACTTGAAATATGTAAGCAGTTAGCCTGTAAAGGGATCACGGTGGTGTTAACTGCTAGAGATGAGAAAAGGGGTCTTGAGGCTCTTGAAAATCTGAAACACTCTGGTCTCTCGGATCATCTAGTTTTCCACCAGCTTGATGTGGCCGACCCTGCAAGCATCGCTTCTCTAGCAGATTTTGTGAAGAAACAGTTTGGGAAGCTTGATATCTTGGTATCAACATACATACCATACCATACCATATTTGCCAGAATCCTGCTTTTTTTTAATACATTTATTTCTTTTCTTGATTTTGGGTGATGAAAGAGATTCTCTTAATATACAATGACTCTTTCCCTGCCCATAATTCCAGGAAATAAAACCTACTAATTAAAAGTTTTTGATTTTCTGAGACTAAAATTTGACCTCCTGCAGGTGAACAATGCCGGGATAGTAGGAGTAAACATTGATGCTTTAAACGCTTCAGACATTTCCGGTGCTCAGGTAAGTCATCAGGACTGATCATTTATGTCTCCTTCACCAAAATTTGAAAAGTTCAGGGTGTCTTTACTTATTTATCTATTTATCTATTCATTGTTTGATATCCATCAACAGTTTTTCCAAAGTTTGAAATGTTTAGGCTTTCATTTATTATGTCTTTCAGAAAGCCTGACAACCTGAGTTTCTTCTTACCCATATGAAATATAGGAAGGTTGGAATACCATTTGGAGTAAATTGAGTGCAACTTACGAGGCAGCAGAAGAATGCCTGAAAACAAACTACTATGGCGCTATAAGAACAGCCGAAGCACTTATTCCCTTGCTGCAGTTATCTGACTTACCAAGGATTGTAAACGTTTCCTCCTCTGTGGTCATGTTAAAGGTAGAATCCCTACAGAAACCAAACCCTCTAAAGAGTAATTCCTGGCTTTCAGATACTATGACAGAGGATTGACCAGAAAGTTTCTTCTCACCTTTGTTGATCAGCATACTACCGGTGAACGGCTCAAAGGAATATTAACTGGTTTTACCACTGAAGAGAAGCTGAACGACTTCCTCACTGAATATCTGAAAGATTTTAAGGAGGGTTTACTAGAAAGTAAAGGTTGGCCAACCGCCTTCTCTGCCTATACAGTCTCAAAAGTAGCCATGAATGCCCACACAAGGATTCTGGCCAAGAAGTATCCGAATTTCTGCATCAACTGTGTTTGCCCTGGCTTTGTCAAAACAGATATAAATTTCAATACTGGTAAGTTAACTGTTGAAGAAGGCGCCGCAAGTCCTGTTAAGTTAGCACTATTGCCAAATGGTGGTCCTTCTGGCCTTTTCTTCAATCGGAGTGAACCTGCAAGTTTCGACTCAGATAATTGATGCTACTGCTATAAATAATACAATCTCACCAGAGATGCAACGCAGCTTTCGTTTTCTCTCATCCTGTCCCAGTACAATGAAATCGCATAAGAAATCTTGTGGTGTAACTTTCTTTTGCAAAGTTTGTTTTGTAAATTCCCAATTTATGTGGGTCAATTACACCATATGGTTAATGCACAGTGGACAATTTGCATAGGACTAGAATTTTGGTTTGTTATTTCTAAGCATTTTTCGTTTAAATTTCACTAAAATGAGAAAAATTAGGTTTACCCATCATCTTGAGAGGTAATTAATTTCAAGAAAATAAAAAAAAAATTCTGAAACTTTCCGCTTGAAGTATGGTCTCTAATAAGTAGTAGTATTTGGTAAAATTTGAATATCTAAACTGTTAGACTTTAGATAAATGAACTAATTCTTAGCTATTAATTTAAAGTGTTAAATCTATAGGAGACTGATAGAATAAAGCAGTATACTTAAATAATACAAATTTTAAGACATGAGTATATGTTTCTCATTAAAATATTTGTACCACTATATGTGACTTGTTATGTTTAATGATTGAAAAAATAGTCTAAAGAGCAAGTATGAACTGAAGAAATCATTGTGTAGGTCCCTTTCGGTGAGCTGATTGAACTGATGATCCTTCTATTAGCTATTGCCCCGTACAAATTGGTAACCTGGGTTTTTCCACCACAACTATATTTGCATATTCCTGCACACCACAAAAAACAGAGGAGGGTTCTTATTTCTCACTACCAGAGTCCAGACCAGTCAGAAGAGGGCCAGAAGAGAGCTCTTTCTATTTCTCCTCATCAATGGCAGAAGTAACGAAGAGGTAGTAATTTTTTCTTCGATAGGAAAGGACATTCAACCTGAAATCAATTGATTTTGGATGGAGTGGCACTTACTTTACTTATGTAGGCAGGATGCTCTCAACTTACCAGATTTGAGATTTCTTTATCACCACTTTAATACATAGCATCTGTAGTGCTTGTCCTGTTTTTAATTCTCTGAACCATTTTTGCTTTTCTTCTCAGATATGCAGTGGTTACTGGCGCAAATAAGGGAATTGGATTGGAAATATGTAAACAGCTAGCTTCAAAAGGAATCACGGTGTTGTTAACTGCTAGAGATGAGAAGAGGGGTCTTGAAGCTGTTGAAAAGCTGAAACAGTACGGCCTATCTGATACTGTAGTTTTTCATCAACTTGATGTTGCAGACCCTGCTAGTATTGCTTCTTTGGTAGACTTCATCAAAAAACAATTCGGAAAGCTTGATATTTTGGTATCATTTCAGTTCCAACTTACTGCAAAATTGGAATCTCTTTAGTATGAATTTTCAGTTAATCTGCCCTCCCACCCCTTTTTATTTTCTATTTTAGCTCTTTTCCTTTATCATTTGATATTGAATGATTAGAGACGCTGGAGTCTTGTGCAGGTGAATAATGCAGGAATTAATGGCGTAGAAGCCGATGCTGATGCTCTTAGAGCTGCAGGTTTTGCTCAGGTAATCTCCTAAATAAGACAAGGTTATAAGTACTTAGTAGTGAATAATACAATTTGATCCAAAAAACCTGTCCTTAATGTCCGAAGATGCTTTAGAATACTCTTCGAATATCAAAGTTTCATTCATTGATGCAGCGTGCTGCACAACTAAACTGGAGTTAGAACTTAGAAATTACTAAATCCTATTCTTAAAATTCTTACCTAACAATTTCACATTTTAAGTTAAATGGAAAGTCTCACAGCCCATGATCTCACACGTATCCATGCTTTAATTTGGAGTTTGAAAGTTCATTCGGTCAAGGTAAAAGTGGTCGAACGGTTGCTTAATTGGATTCTCAGATTGTACAATTAGCCTTAAAGATATTCAGCAAGATGATATTTGACCAATGGGAAACAGCAGTTCAGTCCTGTTTTTTTTCAGTAGTAATAAAGGAAAGGCTTTTTACTTGTTTGGGCTTCGTTTATTATGTCTTTCAGAAAGCCTGACAACCTGAGTTTCTTGTTACAAATATGAAATATAGGAAGGTTCAAGTACCATTTGGAGTAAAGTAAGTCAAACCTACGAGGCAGCAGAAGAATGCCTGAAGATAAACTACTATGGCGCTAAAAATACAGCCGAAGCACTTGCTCCCTTGTTGCAGTTATCTGACTTACCAAGGATTGTAAATGTTTCCTCCTCTGTGGTCATGGTAAAGGTAGAATCCTTACAGAAACATAACCCTCTAAAGAAATAATTCCTGGCTTTCTGATACTATAATAGAAGATTGACCAGAAAGTTTCTTCTCACCATTGTTTCAGCGTATGACTGGTGAACGGCTCAAAGGAATATTAACGGGTTTTACCACAGAAGAGAAACTGGACGACTTGGTCGCTGAATATCTAAAAGATTTTAAGGAGGGTTCACTAGAAAGTAAAGGTTGGCCAACCGCCCTCTCTGCCTATACAGTCTCAAAAGTAGCCATGAATGCTCACACAAGGATTCTGGCCAAGAAGTATCCGAATTTCTGCATCAACTGTGTTTGCCCCGGCCATGTCAAAACAGATATAAATTTCAATACGGGTAAGTTAACTGTTGAAGAAGGGGCCGCGAGTCCTGTTATGTTAGCACTCTTGCCAAACGGTGGTCCTTCTGGCCTTTTCTTCAATCGGAGTGAACCTGCAAGTTTCGACTCAGAAAATTGATACTAGTGCCATAAATAATGCAATCTCATCAGAGATGCAACGCAGCTTCCATTTCCTCTCATTTTGTCCAGTACAATGAACATGCATAAGAAATCTTGTGGTGTAACTTTCTTTTGCCAGGCCACCGTGGATGTAATGATGGTCTTCAAACAATGTGCTTGCTTAATTAAATAATCTTGGTCTTACCACAAAAAACCAACGATTAATTTATTCTCAGTTAGCACCAATAAAACTTTGTGTTTGAACGTGGAAGTATTCCCTGGGAGATTGCGTAGGATACGAAGCATTTGATTGTAACAACATTTATTTGTTTGTTTATTTTGGTTTGAGGAAATTTGTGGAATCAGATCGTTGATGACAATAGAAGTATGAACATACTAAAAAATTACAAAAGCAAAAAATAAAGAAAATTACATCAGTCATATATGAAAGCATTGTTAGAAATTTTGAGAAGAAAGAAGAGTATGATTTTGAGGAAGTGAATAAAACATTTTCTTTAAGATATTTTTTCAACCTCGATGATACAATAAAGTTTTTAACACACTTAATCAGAATTATGAAAATGAGAATGTAAAAACCTTGTTTATATAATAAATGAAGGTACATGTTTTTTTAATATAAACAGTCATTTCCTTTTATAACAAGACAATTCAAAAACTATTTCCTTTCATAATACAATTGTTTCTAAACAATTATTTTTAATAACCTTTTATAATACAACTGTTCATAAAAATTATATTTAACAACCTTTCATAATACAACTATTTAAAAGTTATATTTAATAAGGTAATTATTTGCAATTCTTTAGTCACAACTCTTCATCAATAAGACAAATATTAACAAACTATCTAACAAGCAAGATCAAGAAAATTTCATCAATCATGTATGAAATTTCTAGAATTGTTGTTTGTATTTGTTTGATTTTGACTGCTATCATACTATCTCTTTGACATTATATAAAATAAAATTAATTTAAAGCATATAAATATAGAAAGAACAAACGAGTAAAACAACTATGTCAATCTTAAAAACCAATTAAAGTAACCCAAGACAATTGATAGGTTTTACGAATTAATTTTACTGATGAGATGTTTTGAAAATTTTGACTAGTTGATTCAAATATAGATGTAGTTAAATTTTTTTAAAAAAATTTTCTATGAAATACAAATATTTTTTACTTTTCTCTTTCTTGAATAGCAAGTGGCACATTCTGAATGTCACAAAACCCACTATGCTAATAGTGGCTTGAATATCTAGAAAACTCACTACCCTACTAGACTACTCCAATTAAATCAAGTATTCTAGAGTAATCCTCCTACGTGACCTATATATATGAGCTCAAACAATTCATTAAAGAACACAGAAAATCAATAGTCTCTCCCTCTTTTTAAATATTACCTCTAAATTCTCCGAGCTCTTCTCCTACCTTATCCTTTGCTTTTCCACCTCTCTTTTTTACCATTATATCTATTACCCATTGTCACAACACTCAATATTTTAAAAATGACTTTAATCTTCCTATTATTGTTTCCAACATATTTTGTTTTACTTGTTGCAACACTACTCTCTACCTATTAAAAAAAACTCATTTAAATTGTTAATTAAGCTTTTATCCAGATAAGATACAATTGTTGAGTTGATTTGCGACTCAAAAGTTGAAGATTTTTATTAGGTGAAGTTCTTGATTAAAAAATTACCTTGAAAACTGGAAAACTTATTAGAAAAGTTGAGCAACCATGCTAGATTTCGTTAAAACATCTTATGTTTATGCTGTTATTGAAAACATTTTATATACTTGTTCTTAGCACTTAAAAAAAAAACTGTTAAGCTTTTAGAGGCAACTTTTAGAGAGTAACAAATTAGAGCTTTTAAGTGCACAACAAGAAAACTTACATGTGTTTGATTGGACCATTGATCCTATGCTTGGAATAGTTTTGGAGTTGAAAAGTTGATTGGAAGTACAGCATAATATTGCATTTCAATGGCACTGGTAGATATGCTCCAAGTAACCAGTTCATTACCAATTTATGTGTCACTGCACAATTGTCAATTCTTTGCTTTTTTAAGTCATGCATTCCTCCCTTTTGCCATTTTGAAAATAATTGTATATTGTAAAACTAGTCTTCGACCTATTAACACTTTAAGGAATTTGATGTATAACTTCAGAAACACAACTACATATTTAGATCCTCAGCATTAGCAATATTTAAAACATAAGGATTTTTATACCACTTGTAAAGAGATTGACGACTAAGATGAAGAAGCTAAAAAACAACGAAGAGAAGATGGGATGCCCAATAAAAGCGGGAAAGCAATGCAAAAGGAACATTAAGAGAATTTTTAACATAAAATTGATGAAAAAAACTGAATTCATCATATGATTTTCAATTTTCAAATTGTAAATAATTTATAATCACCGATGAGTGGTATATATATTAGAAAATTATTTATAAAAATGTATTGAATAAACATAATTTATTTATAAAGACCTTGAACGTGTTTAAATTCAAGGAAAGGTTTACCTTGAGTCACTAGCATAAAAATATAACGATATTAGTCTTTGAATAATCTTCTTGAACTATTAAACTCAAATTATGTTTCTCATATTTGAATTTGTTATATTTGATGATTGGCCAAGCAAAAAAAAAATATGGAGTCTAAAAAGTAAGTATGAAGTACATCTTCCTATTTTAAAAAATATGAATTGGGAACTTCTATTTTGAAAAAAATGAGTCTTATTTATGAGCTGCTTGGACCTATCCTTCCTTTTGTCGTCTATCGCCCACAAAAAATTGGTTACGTGGGGTTTTCCACTTCCATTAAATCTAGGCAATCATGTAACCACAAAAGAAAATAAAATAAACCGGATAAACATAAGAAGAAAAGCACCCCGAAGGCAACAAGTACGTTGCTTCTTATTTTGTAGAGGCTGAGGATATGTTTTTGGCACATTAAATGGTAGGCTGACTTTTTTGAGCATGAAAGACTTGAGCACGCATTGCAATGTCAGAGCTGCAATTCTGTCAAAATATGTCTGTCATTTGGTAAAAAATCATACTGCTGCCCATGGTTTCTAGTTTACTAATGACTAGTTAATTTGTAACTAGATTTAATTTAAGTTATGTCGGTTACTGTATACTATAAATAGATGTATCAGCTGTTGATGCAAGTGAATGAAGTTTTGTCAGTGTTCATGTTCTTCCTTTTTTAAAAAAGGGTTCCGACATATTTTCTAACTTCCAGAGTGCAGGCCAGAAGAGGGTTCTTTCTATTTCTCCTTATCAATGGCAGAAGTAACGAAGAGGTAGTAATTTTGGCTTCCATATGTGCTGTCTCCACGCTTTCAGGGTAACACAGCACCAATAACCTTTGTTCTGTTTTTAATTCTCTGAACCATATTTCTTTTTTTTCTCAGATATGCAGTGGTTACTGGTGCAAACAAGGGAATTGGATTGGAAATATGTAAACAGCTAGCTTCAAACGGAATCACGGTGTTGTTAACTGCTAGAGATGAGAAGAGGGGTCTTGAAGCTGTTGGAAAGCTGAAACAGTGCGGCCTATCTGATAATGTAGTTTTTCATCAACTCGATGTTGCAGATCCTGCCAGTATTGCTCCTTTAGTAGACTTCATCAAAACACAATTTGGAAAGCTTGATATTTTGGTATTATTTCAGTTCCAACTTACTGCAAAATTGGAATCTCTTTAATATGAATGTTTCAGTTAATCTGCCCCCCTCCCCTCCCCTTTATTTTTCTTTTTTAATTCTTTTACCTGTTCATTTGATTGAATGATGAGAGACGCTGGGGTCTTGTGCAGGTGAATAATGCAGGAATTAGTGGCGTAGAAGCCGATGCTGATGCTATTAGAGCTGCAGGGTTTGGTAAGGTAATCTCCTGTATAAGACAAAGTTATAAGTACTAATTAAGTAGTGAACAATACAAGGTTGATCCAAAAAACCATCCTTAATGTCTGAAGATGATTTAGAATATACTCTTAGAATATCTAAGTTC
Source organism: Theobroma cacao (assembly GCF_000208745.1). Classification (NCBI taxonomy): domain Eukaryota; kingdom Viridiplantae; phylum Streptophyta; class Magnoliopsida; order Malvales; family Malvaceae; genus Theobroma; species Theobroma cacao. Next base: position 34,784,754 of record NC_030850.1, on the reverse strand, counting down.
CACTCATCGATGCAGCCTGGTATACAACTAAACTGGAGTGAGGTAATGACTCAAACATCCCAGTTGTCTGAGGAATGCGTTGAGACAAACTACTATGGTGCCAAAAGAATGTGTGAATCGCTTATTCCCCTTCTCCAGATATCTGATTCACCAAGGATCGTAAATGTTTCCTCCTTCATGGGAAGGTTAGAGGTAGCACGATGCAAAACCCTTTGCTGGTCAGAGCTTTTCAGCATAAAATTGATGCAGATTATTTTTCAATGAACTTGTTACTTTCAGGACAGTGATAAAGAAGGAACATAAAAGTATTTTATAATAATCAAATTTAAATTTTCTTTTAATTCTGATTCAGAAAGTATCAAATGAATGGGCTAAAGCAGTCTTCAGTGATGCTGAAAATCTTACAGAAGAGAAAGTGGATGAGGTATTGAGCCAGTATCTGAAAGATTTCAAGGAGGGTTCATTGGAAGCTAAGGGCTGGCCTACTTTTATGTCAGCCTATATACTTTCTAAAGCAGCTATGAATGCCTACACAAGGATCCTGGCTAAGAAGTACCCCGGTTTCTGCATCAACTGTGTTTGCCCAGGCTTTGTTAAAACAGACATCAACTACAACTGTGGGATCTTAACTGTTGAAGAAGGTGCTGGGAATGCTGTGAGATTAGCATTGTTGCCTAATGGTGGCCCTTCTGGTCTCTTCTTTCATCGGATGCAAGAGTCAGATTTTTGATCAAATTAGCTGCTTCTTTCAAACAAGCTTAGCTTGTGGTTTGGGAAAAGGGGGGTTTGAATAGGTTCAAGAGTCTGAATTAATGTTACATAATCTAGGTGTCGAATGCTTGAGTACAAAAAAGCCACTAAGTTTTAGGTTGTGCATGTTTATGATATTTGTCTTCTGTGTGGTTTATGAATAGGTTTAAGAGTCTCACTGTAAAAAATGCATTTGGGAGAATAATTAATGCGTGGTGTTCTTGCAGTCTGCTAGTACAAGCTTCTCTTGCTCCGACCTTTTGTATGTCTTGCTTTCCAAATGGAACTCATAGCATAAGAAAAAGATCTATTCATCTATACTATTATTAAAAATTGTCCCGGAAAATTAAGAGACATTTGACACCAGTGGGTGTTAATACGTGTTCTAATTGAGGTTGATGGAGAATTTTGAATTGATTTTTAGAATTTGAGCCTTCATTGTTCTGGGACTGTCCTTGCATTTTTTGCCTTTTCTTCACTTTAACTTGATTGGACTTGGTAGTATTGCGCCAATCTTTCTGTAGTTATCTTAACACTTTAACTTATAATTATTGAATATTTAAATTTGACAATAATCTGACAATTAAATTATGTAATAAAATTATAGTTATAGTTTATAGATTGACACAAAGAAGGTAAAATTATTGTAATTTTATGCATGATTTTCAATACATTTATAAAAAGTTGATGGATATTGTTGAAATGTTAAGACCACTTTCTCAATGTAGTTTATGTAAAAATAATGTTATTCAAATTTTAAATATAATTTTTTTAAAAAATATATTAAAAAATGAATCAATACATAAAATTTTAAATTTCAAATAAAATAAAAATAAAACAAATCCGAGCTTCTAATTGAAAAAATCTAACCTAAAAAGATCAAAATAAAAAACCTCAAAATCTAAACAAATGAAAAAAAAAACCCCAAATGCATACTTCAAAGGTCTAAATGCCACTCGTACATAATTTTTTTAACTTGGGAATCAATATATTAGGTTTTGGTTCATAATTTAATCCACCTTACGAATATAATCTTTTACATTCTAACACTTTTGATAACTGGACATGATTTTCTTTCATTTATGAAAATTTTAAGAAAATTTATTAATTAAAACTTTTATTAAATTTCTATTTGTAAGAAAAGTTTTCAAAATAATTATCTTTTATTATTCAATTTATCAAGTTAATAATTTTATTATTCTTTACTTTATTTTAAGTAATTTCATAAATTTTATTTATGCACAAAATTAAAAAACGGCTAGGAAATACTCAATTACTATTCTTTGACCCATTTATGCTGGTGGCAAGTTAAAGGCAGACTGGGCTTCTTCCGAGTTTCTCCACATCAATCATCAATGGCAGAAGTAACGAAGAGGTTTCTTCAACACATGCTGTCTGCTGGGTAACATATTACCAGTTCTGTTCTTCAATTCTCTGAACCATATTTGTTTCTCTTCTCAGATATGCAGTGGTTACTGGTGCAAATAAGGGAATCGGGTTTGGAATATCTAAACAGCTGGCTTCAAAAGGAATCACGGTGTTGTTAACTGCTAGAGATGAGAAGAGGGGTCTTGAAGCTGTTGAAAAGCTGAAACAGTATGGCCTGTCTGATAATGTAGATTTTCATCAACTTGATGTTGTAGACCCTGCTAGTATTGCTTCTTTGGTAGACTTCATCAAAACACAATTCGGGAAGCTTGATATTTTGGTAAAGTGACTGCAAAACTGGGATCTCTTTAATTTTGAATATTCCAGTTGCTATGTCCTCCCCCTCCCCCTCCTCTTTCATTTTTCTGTTTTAGTTCTTTTCCATGTCCGTTTGCTTGAACGATGAGAGACGCTGGAGTCTTGTGCAGGTGAATAATGCAGGAATATACATTAATGGTGTCCAAGCCGATGCTAATGCTCTTAGAGCTGCAGGTCTTAGTAAGGTAGTCTCCTGTATAAGACAAATTGTAGCTTGTTTATTTACATACTGTTTTTTGGGTCAAATTTACTTAACTGACATCATTGTAGTATCAAGCAGGTCAGTTGAGAAGAAATAGCACTATAGTATATTTTCTTTGGGTACAAACACATATATGGTCTAATGGCTTAGCAAATACAGCAAGGTTTTGAAATTTTCAATGTTATAGGCCTATGGCTTTTTTCTTTTTTGAATCTTTAGCTATTTGAAAACAATCATATGAAGTCATTTTTAGCAACCAGGACATAGTCTTTTGAGGATTAATGCTTTTCAATGCTAGTCTGTAGCTGGTTAGCCTTTTGGAGTAACTGAATAATATTTGCTTTATAAAGCCATAAACTTTTTCTAGTTTGAAACCAAAGTCCACATCTTTTACCTTGTAATATGAATTACATAGGCACTATTCTCTTCAAATTCAGGAGGGATCAATGCATTAAAACAAATATCTTTTCTTAATTATCATTTTAATCAATGTCATTAGGTACCTGTTAACATTTTTCTTTTCTTACTTAGTTATCAACGTTTTTTTATTCATATAACATATTTCTTGATTGGTCAGAGGTTGTAAGTACTAAGTATTGAATAATTCACAATCCGAAGATGTTTTAGAATACTCTTGGAATATCTAAGTTTCACTCATTGATGCAGCCTGGTGCACAACTAAACCGGCATGAGCTAATGACTCAAACAGCCGAGTTATGCCTTCAGACAAACTACTATGGTGCCAAAAGAATGTGTGAATCACTGATTCCCCTTCTCCAGCTATCTGATTCACCAAGGATCGTAAATGTTTCCTCCAACATGGGGAAGTTAAAGGTAATAAGAAGTAAAATTCTTTGCTGGTCATAACTTTTTAGTTGAGTAAAATTGTCACTTCCAGGACAGAGATGAAGAAGGTACATAATTATTTTCCAATGATCAAATTTAGTTTATTTTTCTTATTCTGGTTCAGAATATACCAAATAAATGGGCTAAAGCAATCCTCAGTGATGCTGAAAACCTTACAGAAGAGAAAGTGGATGAGGTATTGAGCGAGTATCTGAAAGATTTGAAGGAGGGTTCATTGCAAGCTAAGGGCTGGCCTGCTTTTATGTCAGCCTATGTACTTTCTAAAGCAGCTATGAATGCCTATACAAGGATCCTGGCTAAGAAAAACCCTGGTTTCTACATCAACTGTGTTTGCCCTGGCTTTGTTAAAACAGACATGAACAACCATAGTGGGTTCTTAACTGTTGAAGAAGGTGCTGCCGGTCCTGTGAGATTAGCATTGTTGCCTAATGGTGGCCCTTCTGGTTGCTTCTTTATTCGGATGCAAGAGTCAGATTTTTGATCAGAACTGCTTCATTTAAAGAAGTTTAGCTTGTGGTTGGCCAAAATACAAAAAAGAAGTTTAGCTTGTGAAGAACTATTGATGTTTGTCTTGTGCGGTTCATGAATAGGTTTCAGAGTCTCAATCTAATATAAGCATTTAGGAGAATAATGCATGGTGTTCTTGCAGTCTGACTGTAAAATCTTCTCTGCTCCGAGTGTTTGTAATTAGGCTCCATTGTGCCTTGCTTTTCAAACGGTTCTCATTGTTTGAAATGAGAGATAACGTTATTAGCTTAAAATATGATTGCCTAATCAGATAACTTCAACTGCCAGGTTTCAACATGAAATTTAGTTTTATTATTTAAATCGTAACACTATATAGGTTTATTTGGGCGTTTCAGAGATGGGACAACCCCTTTTTCCCCTTTTTGAAACAAGGAGATGGGAGGAGACCCTTTGGTACTAAATCATTAAAAATGAACGAACTCACGTCTATATACATTCTTGAGTACAGCCCGCAGACGAACTTTTGGGTCCTTTAGTTTTCTGCGCACAGCCTGTTTATTTCCGGATATATATATGTGAGTTTTCCCCCCAACATTAAGTTGTTGATTCTCGTACAAAACAAACAAAAAGTAAATGACATCCGAATTACCTACAGACAAGTGCAACATAAACAAATGAAAAAGATGCTATGGGTACCTCAAGAAGTTAGGAAAACGAATCTAAAGTCAACGCAAACCGTAAGAACCTAAGAACCACCAGAGTTTCAGATTGATTTCCAGCTTCAATACCGATGGCAGAGTCGTCAAAGGGGTATTGCTTTCTTTCTTCAGTCATTCTTTTTTTGTTTCTACATTTTGCAATTGAGCATAACCTCCATTCTTTTCACTTCTATTGAGCTTTTTCGTTTTCAGGTATGCAGTGGTTACAGGTGCAAACAGGGGCATTGGATTTGAAATATGCAAGCAGTTGGCTACAAAGGGTACGACGGTGGTGTTAACGGCTAGAGATGCGAAGAGGGGTCTTGAAGCTGTTGAGAAGCTGAAAGAGTCTGGTTTATCTGAAACTGTCGTTTTCCATCAACTTGATGTGACAGAACCTGCGAGTATTTCTTGTTTGGCAGATTTCTTGAAGACTCAATTCGGAAGGCTTGATATCTTGGTATATTATTTTGATAATAGCTTCTTGAATATCTTTCCTGTATAATTTCAGGCTTACACCATTTCAATTTGTCTCTAACTATTAAATTCCACAGACAGATCAAAACCAATGTAGCTTGTTATATTATGATTATATCTTCTTACAGTTATATGATTGAAAATCCTTCAAGCAAACCCAATGGCTACCTATCAAGGGATGAGGGATGTTGGAATTCTGTGCAGGTGAATAATGCAGGAATTGGTGGTGTTACAGCAGATCAAGATGTTGTAAGAGCTTCCGTTCTCGGAAAGGTAACCTGATCGTCGAAATTTCTTGATTCGTTTGCATTTAGGCCTTTACATAGAGTACACCGTTGCTTGTTTCAAGTATATGCTAGTGACTTAGTTTCTTCTCCTTGATCCAGCCCGGTGCCCAAATCAACTGGAGTGAAATACTGATTGAAACAAACGAGTTAGCTGAAGAATGCCTCAAAACAAATTACTATGGTGTCAAAAGAATGTGTGAAACACTCCTTCCCCTCCTCCATTTATCTGATTCTCCAAGAATTATAAATGTTTCGACTTCAATGGGGCAGTTAAAGGTAAATCAGCTTAAAACCTTTTTACTTACAGACATGTTAGAAGCTTCATACTGTTTTCATCCAATATGAACAGCAAAGCAAATGATTTGTGCCAAACTCAAAGGTACTTTAATCCTTCATCAATGCAGTTTAGTTTGCTATGATGAAAAATTTGTCAGCAGGTCTAACTATTTCTATTGCAGTTAGATATTGTTTCTCTTTATTTTGACTAGCATGATTTGAATTTTTCCTTGTAGACCTGGGAATTGTTTCTGGAAATTAACTGTTATATTATACTCCCAGGATTAGTCAAACTTAACTTTCTTTTATTTTATTTCAGAATATTTCAAATCCATGGGCCAAAGCAGTCCTTGGTGATGTTGAAAATCTGACAGAAAAGAAAGTGGATGAGGTACTGAGTGTGTTTCTGAAAGATTTGGAGGCAGGTTCATTACAGGCCAATGGCTGGCCGACTCTTTTGGCTGCCTATTCCATCTCCAAAGCAGCTATGAATGCCTATGCAAGGATCCTGGCTAAGAAATACCCCAGTTTCCACATCATCTGTGTTTGCCCTGGCTCTGTGAAAACAGACATAAACTACAACACTGGCCTGTTAACTGTTGAGGAGGGCGCTGAGAGTGCAGTGAGATTAGCTCTGCTGCCCAACGCTGGCCCTTCTGGCCAATTCTTTGTTCGGATGGAACAGTCAGAATTTTGATGATCAGATAATTCTCCATTTTCAAAAGAAAGTTCACCTTGTGAAAAGTTATGCCTTTTGCCTTCTTTTGTCAATGAACACCTACGAATCTCAATCTAATAAAAAGCATATGGCAAATTATTGCGTGTCATTCATGCAAATATGCTTCCATCTTGTGTTATTTCATTTTATGCAAATATGGTTTCTGCATAACATTTACTCAGCCTTTGAGCTATATATGTGGAAAATTTTGGAAGGAAACAGCGTTGCCTGTCATCTTTCACCATATAAATATAGGCATTGTTCAGGTTATGGATTACAATTTACAATTCCAATATCAAGACAACTTGATATCTGAGAGGAAGTTCCCAAAGGGTCCCAGACTCAGCCAACAGGAAGCCAGTCAAGGATGGTGAGAAATTTCCTATCAAAATGAAAACAAAAGACGGCACTTAAAGAAGCAAGTGCGACTTCACCTTCTAGCTCTTGTTCACCATATCCAACCAAATTTGGCTGCTTCCTCGAACCATCTGAAACCATAGAGAAAAGATTGAAAAGTTGTCGGTTCTATTGGGAATATGCCATTATCATCCTCTCAGGTACTGCTCCATCTCCTACTTTCCTCCAACCCAAATTCAAGAAAAAAATAAAAGAAAAACCTTCCATGCTCAAAGTACAAGTAAACATTGACCCCCCTCTACCAATGGCTTTACAGAAAAAGGCGGCGTCGATATTAACCATCAGATTGGGTCAAACTAACACGTGGACGATCCTGATTTGTGTTCCAATGAATATAAGAAAACACCACACCGAAAATAATTTTCCTCGAAGGCATTTTGACAGTAATCTCCGGATCCAAAGAGAACTTCCCCAAATCTGAAGCAACCCAATCAACAGAGTATTTAATCCCCGGGAGATCTACTTCAAATTCAGTCTCCTTCTCTTACACAGTCTCAACCCATTCTTCGAAATTCCATCAAAATTCTTAAAGGTCAGCAATTTTCAGTACATCCCCACATTTTCTCTGGCTCTAAATTTTCCATCTTTTATCATTAAAATGCAGCTTTTAAAAAAAAAAAAATTAGCTTTCCACTTTTACTGAGAGCATTGCAATTTTGATGGCAGAAGCAAACTAGATAAATTCCAATGGCTGTGAGGAAACCTGGTTTGATTGCTTTGTTTGATGTTGATGGCACTCTTACAGCTCCAAGAAAGGTATTTAATCCTCTAAATTTTAGTGATATGATTTTTGGGTTGTTAGATATAAGTGCAATTGACATTTTTCTTTCTTTTTTTCCTTCTTTTTGTTGAATGTCTCATACACTTTAAATGCTGTAGGTGGCTACTCCCAAATTGTTGGAGTTCATGAAGGAGCTGAGGAAGGTATATGATTTGATTTGGAATAAAGAAACGATTTTTACCATGACACTTTTGGTTCTCTTCTGTTAACTCTCTCAAAAAACTAAAATAGTGTCAATTTTTTTTTAATTTTATACTTGTTTCTCTGTGATATATGATAGCTCTATCCTTTTATTTTCACTTGTAGGTTGTTACTGTTGGAGTAGTGGGTGGATCTGACCTTAGTAAGATATCTGAGCAGCTTGGGAAATCAGGTTTGTAAATGTGAAATCTTATTCATTTGGTTGTTTCTTTATTATAAACGACTTGGGGCTAAATACATCTCTTTGTAGTTTAATTCTGTGTAATATTAATGGCTATGTCTATTAACTATAGTATACTTTTTTCGATGCAGTTATTAATGACTATGATTATGTATTTTCTGAAAATGGGCTTGTTGCTCATAAAGATGGAAAACTCATTGGCACCCAGGTATAATCAGCACATGTATTTTCTGTGTGTGTAAGTGCTAGTTTTAATTATTAGACAACGTAGCTATCGAGGTTGACATTTTTTCACAACATCACTTCTTTGGGGTGATCAGATTTGCCATATCGTGTAAATTTAAGAACTAATGATAAGTTTTTGACCCCCCTTTCTGGGTTTAAGGTTGATCTGCATTCCTTTAATTGGTCTCTGTTCTTTTTTCCAGAGCTTGAAGTCATTTCTTGGAGACGAAAAGCTGAAGGTTAGATTCTTCCCTCTTAGATGTGATGACTCTTCTATTGCACATCCGAAAAAGTTCGCATAATGAAAAAGCTTTGTGTAGTGTGGTTAGGACTCCATTGGCATTCATTAGCGGTTCTCTTACATTTTTAGTTCTTTTGATGTCTGTCTGGATGCCAAAAGACTGATTAATGATGATATTGTGAATCTCTGTGATCCTTATACTCTTCTTTATCAAAATTAAAGGAAATGGGATGGCTAGAGTATCTACACATATATTAGGTGGGGCGGTTGAATGATTGGCAGAAATACTGCATGTGCAGAGAATTTATTGGTGTTTGCTATTAAGTCTTTGTTTATAGATTTCAAATGATTGCGCAGGAATTTATAAACTTTACACTGCATTACATTGCTGACTTGGATATCCCAATAAAAAGGTGAGAAGATTCACAGAATGGACTTCAATTTTTAAGTTTAGTTCAACTTATTCCTTTATAAGCCAAGCTGAATAAGACCACCTCTCTATCAATTTTTTATTTAGAGGAACATTCATAGAATTCCGAAGTGGGATGCTCAATGTATCTCCAATCGGGCGAAACTGCAGCCAAGAAGAAAGAGATGAATTCGAAAAGTATGACAAGGTAAAGAAAATCCTTTGGTTTCTGCTGTCGAAAAGATGCGAAATTTGTACTCTATAGATTTTATAGATGTAGCTTACATAAATATAAACACTTGGGGTTCCAGGTTCACAACATACGCCCAAAAATGGTTTCTGTGCTTCGAGAAAAGTTTGCTCACCTTAACCTGACATTTTCAATTGGAGGACAAATAAGCTTTGATGTAAGTAATGCATATGGTTTTTGATTGAACAATTTAAAATAAAAGGAAAATCGAACAGATACATTGAATTAATTATTGCTTCATTTTGCTTGTAACAGGTTTTCCCCCAGGGTTGGGACAAAACTTACTGCTTGAGATACCTTGAAGAATTTCAAGAAATTCACTTCTTTGGTGACAAAACTTACAAGGTTCATTCTTTTTTCATACTACTCTTTTGGCCATCCTCTACTGCTTTCTTCTCCCCCATTTTTCACCCACAAGTTGATCCTTTTAAGACAAATTTACCCTGGTGGTAAGGCTTGGTCTCCACCCTGCATAATACAATGGATATACTGTCATTGTCCCTAGTACATTTGACTTTTTTCAGTCTATATGCTTGGCGGTAAACCTTCTTTCTGTCCACTAATTTTTGTATTCCTTAATGAGGCTGATGGTCTTGCCTGGGTGTTTTATGATCAGGGAGGAAATGATCATGAAATTTTTGAGTCAGAGAGAACAGTGGGTCACACAGGTCAGTTGTGTAATTCAAATACAAACTATTTACAGGCACATTTTAAATGCTCATTGGTAATCAGAATACAATGATGTAATATCCATTGACTCTGCAAAATTTTCCAAATGTTAGTTTGTGCCAATGATGCCTCAGAATGATCAACGATATGGTTTTTCTTGTTGCAGTTACTAGTCCTGAAGATACAGTGGAGCAGTGCACAGCTCTCTTCCTGTGCAACCCCTGAACTTCAAATTTTTATTCTGTATATTGTTAAGTGATATACGATTTGTATCACGTATTTTACACGAAGAATAAGCGTAAGCAGATCTCTAGATCAATTATGTAGCGTTATGAGTTATCGTCAAAGTGATGGAAATTTGTTAATGGAGAACTTGCGAGAATTATTGTATCACAATTCTCTTGCCATAACCTGAGTGAAAGCAAATTTACTTTGGCGTTCAATATATAAAGGTTGCAGCAATTTACATCTTTCTGAGACCATGTATCTAATCTCATTAAAAGAAGAGAAAGAAAGAAATCAATTACAGAAAAGACTGATTACATGGTTGAAGACTGTCAAACCAGGCAGCCTTGCTTAGTAAGATGCCATAAAGCTAGAACGTCGCACACAAATAAACAAGCAACAAGTAAAACAGTAAGGAGAAACCATTAATCCTCTACTGAACAATGGAGTTACAGCACCGACAGAGGTTTATTTCCAGTCAATAAATTATTAAGAAAAAAAAAACCAAATCCTCTCGTAAAACTAAATACTATAGGTACTAGTAGTAGTAGAAGGCAAACTGTCATACGTATTTGAAAACCCAGAACTGATAGCCCTTGGGCTTTAACAAAGACTTTGTTCATTGCCCAAATTAAGCTTCTAACACTTTGCCCTGAAAACTGAGACTGACACCCACAGCCACCCTATCAATCCCAAGTCAATGGAGTCGCAAGTGGGTGGCGAGGCAGTGCCCCAAAAGCCCAGATTTTTTGTGGGGGTCCACGTTGGCGCCGGATACCACGCCCCTTCCAATGAAAAAGCTTTAAGGTTGGCCATGAAACGCGCTTGCCTGGCTGCTGCTTCCGTCCTCCGTAAAGGTCCTGGTGGATGTGTGGATGCTGTTGCCGCCGCTATTCAAGTGCTTGAGGTAAAACCCCGTTTCTCTTTTTTCCTAATAATATGTTGCCCTTCGGGTAGGGTCCATTTTAATTAAAAAAAATGGTTAATTTTGAAACAAAAAAAAAAGGATGATCCTAGCACAAATGCTGGCAGAGGCTCCAATTTAACTGAAGATGGTACTGTAGAATGTGATGCAAGTCTTATGGATGGTCACTCTGGAACTTTTGGGGCTGTTGGAGCTGTGCCTGGTAAATTTTATATTCCTTGGAGCAAATCTTATAGTGCTCTTCTTTAAGTTACTGAGTATCTATTTTGTTGGTTTTAGACCAGGTGTTCCAAATGCTATTCAGATTGCTGCATTGTTAGTGAAGGAGCAAATGAAGGGGTCTTCTTTGTTGGGTCGATTAGCTCCCATGTAACAACTGCTTTTCCTTGCTTTCATTTGCTACTATTGAATTATTATAAAATTTCTCTTTAGTCAAATCTTCATGTTTATTTTTGTTGTTATTGTTTAACTCGGGCCTTTTATGCGTTTCCCCAAGGTTATTGGTTGGTGAAGGTGCACGCATGTGGGCAAAGTCTAAGGGCATTCCCTTGCCAGAAACTATAGGAAAGGCTGATCAGGTTTGGGTTTTCTGCAATGTTGTGTTTATCTGTCTTTTAGAAAAGAGGATTATTCTCCATTACGTTTATAGTTTGTCTTACTCAATGTAAATTTTCTAGCAGATCATTCGTTTCTTTAATAAAATTTTCCTGTTTCTATGTCAAAATAGTGGTTAGTGACACCTAAGGCAAAGGCACAATGGAAACATTACAAAGCAATGCTTGTTGGTGCCAAAGCTGAGATTGATATTTCTTCTGAAAAAAATTCTTGTAATGCACAACAGACTGCATCAATTCAAGGTATTTGATCACCCTCAGATATTAGAATTGATTTATTTTTTCTATTTTAAAACCAATACTTTTTTATCTAGTGATTACTAGCTTATAGAACTAACCCTTTATTCCACCTTCAAAATTTCTCCCTGAAACATTGTGAACTTTTTTCTTTTTGTTGCACCCATGCGCATCTTTGAAGTAATTTATTTTAATCAATTTCACAGATCTCAAACATCATGTTTCATGAATGGGTTAAATTTTATAGCTTTGTGTCTGAATTGTCCTTCATCTGCATCACGTAGCATTCTTGATATCTCTCAGCAGTAATGACTTTGTATCTCTATAATTGTGTGGTGTGAGTTGTATCGGTTTTACTGATATTTGATTGCTTATTTAATTGCTGCATATTTCTTTAAGCCTCTTCTGCATGCACTAAGATTTGGTTATTTATCTTCTAATATTTTTGCACATTTAATATTGTGTTGGAGATACATGTCATGTCAATAAGCTTGGACAAGATTGTTAACTGAAATGGTACATCTGTATGTCAGACTCACAAGCTCAAACTTGTGATACTTTGGAGGAGAACAGGGCTGGTCAATCATGTACGCTCAACACAACAGAAGAGGACAGCATCATGGACACTGTTGGAGTTATTTGTGTTGACACTGAAGGACATATAGCATCAGGGGCCTCTAGTGGTGGTATTGCACTGAAGGTGATACTTACTTGTAGAAATTTATTCTTCTTGGTGGCTATATAATTTACAAGATATCCCCCCATATCATAACAGGTCTCTGGTCGTGTGGGATTAGCATCAATGTATGGTTCAGGCTGTTGGGCCTCCTTTAAAGGACCCTTTGGGGCTCCTTTCATTGTTGGTAGTTGTGCTACTGGTGCAGGAGAATACCTAATGAAAGGATTTGCAGCTCGGGAGTGCTGTGTCTCATCATCGCTGTAAGATTCTTTCAGTTTATATGCCTAACAGAAATTTATTTCTTGACATGAATAAAGTTTCAGTGTTCTAAATGGACCTCTGCTTGTACCCCTTTTCTTTATTAAGGAAAGTAGTAGAACCACAAAATTTCGAAATATTAGTTTTCCACCTGAATCTGGGCTTACCCCTTGGAGTTGGTAAAGGTCTATGCTTGGCTAGAGAACATAAAAGTGATGAAGCTTGAAATTGAAGTTGAAGTTTTTTTATCTAAATTATAGAGCTTAAGTTTGAAGATTTATCCATGTAACTTGGTTTACATTAAGTTCAGACAACTATCTTTATTATTTGGCAGTTACAAGATATATAATGTCAGTTGAAAAAGAAACATTAAAAGACACAAGTGAAAACCTTTGTCTGCCTTTGCTAAATCTGAAAACATTCCTTAGATTCATTGCAACACTTATGTTAGTTTGCCAAGGCTTTGTGTCCATCCATTTCCCTCAAATCTGACACTAACCAGGTTCTTTTCATGCTTAGTTCACAGGCAGGTCCTGCCTCGGCTTGCGTGAAAGTTATTCGCTCTGTTGTTCATGAGAGCAGTCAAAATGATACTGATAGAAGCGCTGGGATTTTACTTGTGCAAGCTGATGCTCCTATCACGGTGAGCTATTGATTAAACCTTTAATAGTTATTTTCCTTATAACATTTATTTAAATTTAGTGTTTATTTGTCAATTTTGTCGGTTTAGGTTCCAGGAAATCCTCCGAAGCTGAAAGCTATAGAGATAGGTGCTGCTTACTCTTCCTTGTCCTTTGGTATAGGATTTCTTGGTAGTTCTATGGAACGTCCCAAGGTACGATAATTGCTTGCAATGCTTTGAGAGCCAATAGAAGTTAAAGATCTATTAATCCCCACATGTTGATATATTTTTGTTTCAGGTTTCGATTCTTAGGAGGACCAAACAGCAGAATAGAACTGGTATCGATCATTTTGAAGCTCGAATTGATCTTTCTACAGAAAATTTGTTATGACTGGTCTTTGTTTTGAGGATGAACTCTCAGATCAAAATTTTCTAATGTACTTTTCTTTGGGGACTGTGTTGTATCTTCTAATTGCCATTGATACAATCTAATTTTGCTATTGAGAAGAAAATAAAAAATTCTTACAAATGGTAGCCAATGCCATGAATTGTGTTCTTGGCCTCTCTGAGATGCGGTTGCATATTTTTTCTTTCCCCAGAATTATTAAGATGAACTAAGTAGATTTATTATCGGTTTCTTCTTTTAAGAAAGAAAAAATAAAAGCCCATTTCCATTTTCTAGCGAAATACCAGTTACATGGGGGAGTAATATTGCAACAAATGAGCTCTCGAGTTTGCAGGCTCAAAGTAATATCTGAAAATTATCAACAAATGGTAGTTTAAATGTTTGCATGCAAGGTTCCTAAACAACGAATCTAGTCAGCATTGCAACTCTGAGAAGCAGCTTCATGTGAAATGTTATGATCCTAATTCTCTGAACCACAGATCTACACTCTGAATAATGTATAAAGTTATGGCAAGCCAGAACTGCCACTACAATTAAATTTTGTTCTAAGTTTCTTATTTGTAAAGGACTAGCAGAGGATGTATAATGCGGGAATTGAGCGCTCAAATGCAGCAAAAGAGGGGCTGTAACTGACAGAAATTGAAGGGTCAGTTGCCACAAGTACAACTTGAGTTAAATGGATCCTTCACCCCTGGACATCTTTAAATTTCTCACTTAATGTTGTGTGTCCTCTTTGCTGAACTGAGTGTGTTAGAGAGAAGCATTGCTATAGTCATGGGACCTACTCCCCCCGGAACTGGAGTAACAGCAGCAGCAATCTTGCAGGCCTCCTCATAACAAACATCTCCAACTAACCGGTATCCTCGAGGACTACTTGCATCCTTCACGTGAATACATGTAAAACTTGTCAGCTAACTAATGGTAAAAAGGAACTCCAAAAGTCACCATCACCAACCCTAAAGTCTCACTAACCAAGTTACACAAGAATAGCCAAGGAAACAAGTATAAGGAAAACAAACAAAAAAAAAAGAAAATAAAGGAAAAAGCCCCTAACCTCAACTGGATTTATTCCAACGTCAATAATAACAGCACCAGGTTTTATCCAGCTACCCCTCACCATATTTGGTTGCCCTACAGCAGATATTATGATATCTGCTTGTCTTGTGATTTCCTCAGGATTTTTGGTTCTAGAATGGACAATACTTACAGTAGCATCTTCCCTCTGCCAACATCAAGGCACTGTTAGATGGGGAAAAGAAATATAAAATTAAAGAACTAGCTTGAGGTAATATAAAATATTTCGAGAAAAGCCATTACTTGCAGTAACAGAGCAGCTGGCATTCCAACGATATTGCTCCGGCCAATGACAACAGCCCTCTTTCCTTTAATATCAAGACCATATCTATGCAATAGCTCTATGCATCCTTTAGGAGTACATGGAACAAACAAGGGTTCTCTGCCTCGCATGGCAAGACGACCAATGTTCAATGGGTGGAAACCATCCACATCTTTCTCAATGGTAACAGCATTTAAAATGTTTTGCTCATCCATATGCTGGTAGAAATCCAATAAACAATATTAAGAGCCATATCATGTATCACATGCAAGACAAAGCCAGAGATGGACAGCAAAATATGTTCACTCCAAAATCTAGCACAAGTTCTATTGCAACGATAGAGCCAGAAACATATAAGGCAGCTTTCATGTGTAGTAAACTGCAGGGTAGAAACATAGTCTTCTTGGTCAAACTCCCAAACCCCTTTCTCATCAACAGACAGCATATGGCTTCACACTTTCAGTTCATTTGGAACTCCCTCAAAGTTAAATTTTTTCACTGCGTTTTGAACAAGTAATATTTTGGCAAAACTCAAATTGGCAGCAACACCATACATTAGCTGAAAATATTGCAATAGCTATTTCAAAAGCAAGATTATAATGCATGATGCAGATCACAATAAAGCTGCTTAATTTCTCTAGACATCATGAGTTCCAAGCATTCAAGCCCCTATACTACATGGAGAGTGATTCACATAAATTGGAGAAAAATATAGGTTTTTATAATTAGAAACATACAGAAGGCAGAGGCAATTGCACAAGGATGCCATGAACCGAAGGATCATCATTGAAGTCGGAGATAGACTTGAGAACTTCTTGCTCAGAAGCATCCTCAGGTAAATGTACTTCAAAAGAATTAATCCCAACAGATTCACAAGCTTTTTTCTTGTTTCGCACGTAAGTAGCAGAATCCTTCCTATCCCCTACAAGAATAACTGCTAATCCAGGAACAACTCCGATTGCATCCTTCATTTTTAATACTTCAGCACTTATTTCTTCTCTAATTTGCTTTGCCACTGATTTCCCATCTATCACCTTAGCAGATTGCTCAGTAGCCATTGCAGCTGTACAACAACAAATCAAATTTTACCTTAATTATACATATTTGTATATAAAAACAATTAATGTAATTAAACATGAAAATCCCCTATAATGCACTCCAGGCGTTTGACGAAATACACCAATGACAGAAAATAAAAACAAACACCCTTTTTTACTTTGTTATATAAGAAACGTAAACTTTTGAATGTCCATACCAGTGATGAACCGGGAAGAACGAATAGAGTTGAGGGAGAGGGTTCGAGGAAACGTAGGGTTGAGTAGGCCCACATGGAGTGGACCCACAAACCGGCGAAGGGAAACGACGCCGTTGCTGAAACGGGTAAAGGGGAGGAGACGGGCAGTGGCAGAGGACGAAGGATCAGTGGATATCATGGACGCCATATTACTGTTATGAGTCCAGCAACGGAGCCGCAGAAAGCTAAACGTTGTGTCGGGAATTAGGGCTTGTAAAATTGAAGAGGGAACAGAGAGCCCGCTTTTCAGCGTTTCACTTTGCTTTGGTGAGTGGTAGTATCGTTTAGAACAGTGGCGGTGGCAGCGGCGCAGCTCTGTCTTCTTACCTTTCGTTTTTCGGCTTTGTAAAATGAAAAAAATGAAACTTTTAGAGTTGGCTCGGTCTCCTGGTGAGTCAACCCGCGAAGCGGTGCGTTTCAACACGATATTTTTTAAAAATTCCGAGAATCTTTAGTAGGCTTTTCATATTTCCCCCCCCCCTTTTTTTTTTTTCCGTAGAGGGGACCGAACCTCAGAGCATATGTAAGACTGAGATTGGCAAAGGATACTTATCAGTAGGCCAAACATGAACAGCCCGCTGAGCTCAGTCCGCTACGCGCCATTCAACCCTTAGGAATAGGAACCACGTAAGACGTAGTTTCCGTGACAAATTATGAAAGAAAGAAAATATCCCCTTCTGAATCCTACAGAAACATTTTCAAATTGGGTTAAAATGCTTTCGTATGATCTGAAGGTCTTAGTTACTTTTTGCTAATGCCAACAATCAAGGGGGAAAAAAGGCTAAACTAATGTTAGAGGTCTGATACAAATTATGACCAACAAGAAACTGCAATCGATGAAAATATATGCTATTGATGATCGAAAAGTCCATTGACATTCCATGAGGTCCTTTCCTGTCTATTACCATTGGTAACAACAACAATGGTTTCCCTTTTGACAAAATATTAAGAAAGGTTTCTCAAAACTCTATCAACCACTTCAAAAATGGTCAGTGAAAAAGTCCGATACTGCCTTCCGCTCTCCCCTTTTTGTTCTTTTTCTGTACAACTTGTAACAATGGGACAGTAGTCTGCTATACAGTTTTTTCTTTTTCTTTTTCTTTTTTTTGTGACCACTTACCTGGTTAACACTATAAATCTTTCATATTGCCAAAGTTCCTTCACTGAATTGGTTTTCATCTGAAGAATCTGAAGATTGAGTTTTGGATTTACTCGAGACTCGGGAAAATCCATAACCAAGAGAACTTCCACTAGTTTGGCACAGCTGTGAAAACATACAACAATTATGATAAATAAAACTTGAGAAGTCAATGTGTGAGTGCAACAGAGAACAAAGGTTATCTAGTTGAATGCTTAATAGTGGTGATTTTACATTGTCTGGTACCAAAAAGAGGGGGGAAGAAAGTACCTCAGTTAGCTCCGCAAGGTGTCGGGACCTGAATTCATTAATTGTTGCTGCAATCTCGGATGTGGGCAGTTTAGCCTACATAAATAAACAAGGGAAAAGAAAGCGTTTAGATGTTTTAAGATGTCGATATGACTACAAATAACAAAATAGCTGCTGAAGCATCAGATCACCAGATGAATAAGACAACTGCACAGTTTATAACAGGAATGACAAATTAATCTCTCCAGCCATAACCATATAACACCCAAATCATCATCTCTTGCTAAGAAACAATTTTAAACCAGTTCCTCCATTGAAACAAGCTGTAAGAGATTCCAACGCAATCAAATATCATACCTGTGCAAGAACTGCAGCTGCCAACTGCAGACTTGGTTCCAAGGTCTCTGGCACAACCTATGCTCAACAAGCAAGAAGAGATTTATAAGGAAACACCATAAAAAAATACAAGAGGAAAATTTATTAAGAAGGTATCAGAATATTACAGCTGTAGCCCCAGCTTTTTCCAAATTCAGGCCATGATCAACATCATGAGCACGAACAAAAGTTTTCACATTAGGGAAATACTTGCTCAGAGCCCAAACAGTTCTGTAATTGGCACCAGGAGTATCCAAGGTTATTGCTGCAGCACACGCTCTTTCAGCACCAACTTTATGAAGGACCTAATCACACAGTATAAAGAATGTCAATTATCGATCTACAAGTTAGCTTATTAACTCATTTTCTTTACCTCTCGACTACCAGCATCTCCAAAATAAACAGGAAGGTCCAGTGCACGCCCCATTGCCACCCTATCACTGAAAGAGCAGAACTTTTAGTATCTTACCATGATTGATTGAGGTGCTTGAAATATCTGCTACCTTGTGATGTGCCATTTCCAAAATGGGTGAGCCTATTGCCTCACATGTTTTAGCTTCTTCAACAAAAATGTCAATTACATAGGAGGAGGCAAGTGACAGATTTGCATTGAAGAAGAAAAAATGTACAAGAATAACAGTCAGGCATGATTTCCATGGAACATGACATCTGGAGTGTGGACAAGTATCGGCCACTCTTTTTCTATCTTCTTTTCTTCTTTAGAAAAGCATTTCAAGGAGTAACAACCCAGGTTCCCCACCCAGGAGCCAACTTTCCCATAAATAAACATCTATTTCTAATCATAATCATGCACATAAAGATCATCCTTTCAAGTTACACATACACTGTAAGTGGACATTCATTTCTATATCAATACATTGCCTAAAAAAGACCATCAAAACAAACCGTATTGGCATGGGCAACTGTATTGGCACACACAAAGATGTATGCCCTAGCTTAAGATGGAGTTAGATCTTTGCAAAATCATAACCATTATGATTAATAACCATTTGACTAAATTATAAAGAAAAATTCTAACCATAAAAACTGCAAATAATTTCAGGTTACCTCCTCACATCAAGAGCAACAAATGGAATTAGGCGTTCTGAAAGAAGCTGAGCTATGATCTGGTAACACCCACGAGAAAGAAGAAAAAATGCCATTGTTACAAACATGTGTTTGTTATTAACTAATTTAAGCGCAGGGTTCATCAGATTCATATTTTTAGACTAATTTTTCAAATTTAGGGTGCAAATATATAAAAACCTGCCCAACACGTCCGAATCCACAAAGGATAATATGATCTTGCAAATCATCAGTCTGGAAATAAAACCAAATCAAAGAGACAGATTAGTAAGTAATTATCGGCAACATATCAACCCTACATCAGAAATCAGATGCTTTAATGTATTGAGAAGAGCAGAACTGCATACAGATACTTTACATTTCCTACAATATATAATAATATACACATGAAATGATCTTTAGAACTGATCACAATCTCTCTACATAACTTTTATTGCAGAAACAATGAAGCGTTATTTCTATTTTATCTTCTTAGGGGCCATATATCATTAAAATGCATTGTACTATCCTTATCTAATTGTTACTACTTAATAATGCAACAAAACATGGAGTTCAGAAAACCATGGCAAAACCCGCTTTAGATATTTACAAACTGCTAAGAAAAAAAAACATAAAACTTGCAACAATGGAATTATATGTTAGACATGTTACCTCACTCTCAACAGGCAATAAACTTCTAACATCATGCAGCTCAAAACGAGACGCAATTAACTGGCCTCCAGCAGCAAGCCATGGTGTGAGGGCCATTGAGATCCCCACAACAAGGAACAACAATGAGGATAGCTGAGAAGACAGTATACCCTGCCAACAAACACCATTGAATACTCGCATAAGCAACAACAACGTTTCATTATTAACACTTTGAAGTTGGATTAGCAGTCATTTAATAAAAGAACAACAATCCCTGTTGATTTAGTGACGAAATGTGGACATTTACCTCAAAAATGTGATAGGACTAATGAATATCACAAATTATAATGGAACAAATATGTGATCAATATCTTTTCAAACCACCCTAACACAGGAAAGTCAAAAATAAAGGAACAGTTTTCCTGTGGAAGAGTGAAGTACTATTTGAGCCCAATACCCCAAGAAATTAACTAAAAATTTAGCAAATGCAGGATAAACCAATAAATGCAAATGAGATAATCTCATGAGCAAACAATGCTAGCTAATAGGAACAGAAACCTGATTAACAGCTTCACCGAAAGCCACAAATGCGAATTCTCCACCTGGAGCTAGAAGAAGTCCAACCCTTATGGCAGATATGATTGAAATACCAAAAAACCTACCAACCAAAGCCACCAATATAGTCTTGCCACCAATTAAGAGTCCTAACGCCCCCGCAATGACAGGAAAATTTGAAACAAGAAGTTTTGGGTCAATGGACATGCCAACCTGAAAACTCAGTACACAATTGTCATCAGTTGCAAATATTCTCGATCATCAATATATGGTAGTACCAATAGTCTAAAATAATACAAGCCAATTAAGCAAGCATTATCATTCTCCAAACTCAGCAGTGTAATAAATGATATGAAGACTTTATCCAACCAACTCTCCCTATTTTTGTCCACCTTCCACATATGAGATAAAATCAACCTCTTCCCTTATAATAATGAATCTTGGTCATATGATAATTCTATCATATTTTACTTACTCCTATATGACATTAAAAAAATAATTCTATTCGATCCTCCTAGACCTTTTACCTATCAAACAAGACCTTGTCTTTGTGAAACTGAGCACCAGGTGGGTTTTACAACTTAAGCAAGAATGGATTTAACAAAACAAACATCTAGTCATCTACATACTATGGAGATGCCACCAAAAAGGTACCAACCGTCATGAAGAAGAGACCCAATAAGAGGCCACGATATGGAGCAATATCTGATTCAACCTGCAAAGAGAATTCAGTCTCTGCAAGAAGCAAACCAGCCAGAAATGCTCCCAATGCCATGGAAAGCCCAGCCTGTTTAGCAAAAAAGGTAAAAGAAAAAGGAAGGATCTAAGGTATTATCACTACAAAAGAAAACAAATTCAAGAACAAGAATGAAGAACAGTTTCCATACCCTAGCAGTTAGAAGACTTGTCCCTAGAATAACAAGAAGAGTATTGGCAGAGAATATTTCTGCATTTTGATTTTCAGCTATTTGCTTATAAATTGGTCGAAGCAACTGCAAGAAACAGACAAAAGGCATATAAGAATCAGCAGATGCTATGTTTCTGAAGCGCTAGATCCATTTTTCAGAAGGTAGGCACAGGTATCAGCAATCTTAAGTAAACATTCAGAAGGTTGTGGGTCAAATGCTTCTATTAGTCAATAGTATCATCTATCAAATACATTATTCTATGTATCTCAAACCTGTCAGAAATTATCAGTTACCACATACATCCACCCAGGTTATATTTGAACACTATCAATAGAATTTTTCAAAGTTTCTCATCAGACAATATTAGGATAAATTAAGATAAATTGCAGCAACACAATCACAAATTATCGTGCAAACCTGAGGTCATAATTTATGAATTTCTTAGATGTAAAACTTACCAACCGTCCACCGGCAATAATTGCAGTTATGGCAACTGCAGCCTTAACAGCAGCCAGTCCAAGAGCTTCTGCGATGGCTCTAAAACCAACCTGAAAACCAGGAAAATTACATTACCCAAATAGCCAATATAAAACGTAGAAGCAGTGCCAGCAACAATAACAGGAATATGGAAGTCATACAAACCAGACAAGGGGCAAATTTCACTTATTCTTAACTTGCCTTAGCCTCAAATTTTTTCATGTTTCTTCCCTAAATATTTCCACTTGCAAATGTTTATTGAAATCTTTGTCCAAACTACTTTCTTAAAAGTTCATAGAACCATTTTATGGTGGCATATATCAATCAACACAGAAGTTAAGATTTCAGGGAAAGCACATGCTCCATTAAAGCAAATTAGTGGAGTAAACAGCAAAGAAAAAACATAAACAGCAATTAAGAAACCCCAAAGAAATGAAGGAACCAACAGCCTTTTATTAATAAAAGATTAGGAGAACCATTCATCAAAATCTGAGCCCCTAGAAACCTATATAGGTTTTTATGCAAGTATTAGAACAAAGAATCGAGATGTATGTAAATGGCATACTATCAGAGCAAGGCAAAGTCAAAAACCTTCAACATCCAATGAAGAACAAAAAAGGAAAAGCAAAGAAGGATTGTTAGAAGGCCTTACCCCTCCTTTTGATGAATTTGGTGAGATAAGAGGTATAAGTATAAGCAAAACAACAACAGCCAAATCCTGGAAAGAATAGAAAACAATCAAATAAAAAAGCTTGCAACCAGAATCATCTAAATTAAATAAAAGTCCAAGTAAAACTTGAACAGCTAACCAAGGAGGAATTCCGAACATATCGAAAAGATATAAGTAGGTATTGTACTTGTCGTAATTGCTAGTTTAGTTTAATCATTCATAGAACATCTTAAACACTACAGGAGCTAGATGGCTTAAGTGCATAGCTGATTACCATATAATGTTGAGTAGTTATCTAATTTCATATTTTGATTACTTCAAGGATAAAGATGCCAGTTTAAAATGTGAAGAGAGGGAAAGAAGATTAAAAAACAAAAGGACAAAAACTAAAAGAAGCAGAGATACATGCATCAGTTATCAAGATAATCATTTGGATAATAACTGCATGAAGAGCTATTATCCCCAACTGAAACATTCATTTCATAACAAAATGCATCCTGAAGCCAATGCCTTTCTCAAGTTCATAGGATAACCTGAAAAAGTAAGACAGAAAATGTAGCACGTCCATGGCGTGAAGTACTCTCACCTCGCTCCTGTAATACCTGCAAATGTAGACAACATCAATCATATGCCCATCTAATGGAGCTACTAGGTTTCATATCTTGGCTGGTAGGTATGTTATCATAAAAGAACCAAAAATATACAAATAAAACCAAAATGATAAAGTCTGATCCCATCAGGTCATAGTTATAGTATATCAAACCTATTAGGTGGATTTGTAAAGACATGGCAAGAATCCAAGTTATCTTTTAAAATTCAAACATTTTAAGATGCTGCAGAGGACTATAAGAGGAAAACAGATAACATATGTATAGCATAATCGATAAGAAGAGAACATTAAAATCTTTTACTCTAAGGAGCTTGTCTCACTAACTTTTTAGCCTTTCCTCCATATAGTCAAGAGTAGTGGCAATATTATGTTACAATTAATGAAATCTGAAGCAATATCAGCCTATGTTAATTACCTGCAGCACAACTGCAGTTGAAGATAATGCCAGGCCATTCCCAATCACTATCGCAGCTGGACCAGGCTGCCCAGCAACAAAATGAGCAACCAGGCCAACTGCAACTGCTGTCACCAAGACCTGTATCAATCATATAAAGTATAAGTTAAAAGAACTTATCAAAACACAACAATGATATAAAATTTATTTTCTCAATCACCTGGGCAGAGCCTAATCCAAAAACATATTTCTTCATGGAACTTAGCCTTTCAACAGATAGCTGCAAAAAGCAAAATGAGGGTACAGGTTTAATATCTTTTCATAATGATGGAGATATGATGTAGAGCTGGAACTGTGGATCTAAACAATAAACTCCACCTCAAGGCCAATATTAAATAGCAAGAAAACAACTCCAAATTCAGCAATTGCTTTGGTTCCATGCACATGACGAATTATGGACAGACCATAAGGCCCAATCAAGACACCAGCAGCCAAATATCCAAGAACAGGACTGCCTAAACATTGGAGCAGATAGAAGACAAACATCAGTTTATACAAAATGCCAGGGGAAAAATGGGAAATATAGAGCAAATAATGATAGGGAGCAGGAAAGCACAAAAAAAAAAAAGTTAGTGTACTCTGGACAATGAAGAAACATAATAAAAAGAAAACAGAGAATTCAAAAATGAGCTCCAAAAGTCTTGGCAAAAATTCATGAATGGAAGAATGATCATGTGTTTTTTAAGATAGTCTAATCTCAATGCAATACACTCAAATTTGAACTAAAGGGTTCAGCAACTTAGTCACCTCCAGGAATTTTCTGAAATATAGGCACAAAAATTACACTTGCCAGCAGTAACCACAACACGTCAAAGAGGGAGGCCTCCTCCTCATTCATCTGGGAAATTCGAACATTGAAATGAGCTGCTGACAACTGCTATATACAGTAGGATTAAGATCAAAAGAATCCAATAGGAAATTAATATACGGTGCAGGATCACATACCTCTTGATGAGGAAGCATTGCAACAAGTTTTTTTAGTCTTTTTGGAAATTTCTGTATTTGTCGGATCAGAGGCTTTGCATTTGAGGAAACTTCTTCTATACTAGTGGTGATGACATCTGGCTGCTGCAGCAGCTGAGCACTCCTCTCTGCCCGATTAGCATAGAAGGCAACCCTGTGACCAAAGTCAGGCAATCATTTTTCCAAGCATGACATCTTATAAATAATGTCAAACTGATAAAACACAAACTCAATTGAATAGCCCTTTTTTCAGAAGATTTGATTCATTGGTTGCACTATAGTGAAGTAGTAAATTTCCTAGATTTAAACTTTTAATGGAAAAAGAAATTTTCTGTATAAACGAGAGACAAGGGAAACATGAAATAAAATTATCTGACATCTATACTTGAGTAACCCCCTGCAAAAGATGGAGGCTTGTAAGATACCCATGTGAACATAGCATTCCAAAGGAAACACATCTTGTTTCTACAGCTCCATCAAGAACTACAATTAACCTAATATGCCATTTGAGTCTTGAAGCAGGAAATCAACAATGTTCAGCAAAGACATATACAGGAATTTTACAGAAAAGTGATATAATTAACATTAGTTAATGAAACAAGGTCATAACATTAAAAACATACCCAGCTCCAAAGAGCAGTACTCCTACAACCAGCTTAGGAATTTGTTCCCTTGCAGACTTCAAAAGACCCTGGGCAACTGATGCTGGTGTGAACTCTGTCCCATCAACAGTGAAGGAAAAGAATGATGCAGAAAAGAAACGGGAAGATTTATTTAACAATGACTTCGGGGCATTTGGGGGTGAACTTTCCCTTGTCAGATCCTTTTGAGTTTCAAGCTTCTTTGGTTGAACATTTTTTGACTTTTCCACTTCCATTTCAGCTTCTTTGGAATCTAAACCCAGCATTCCGTTCTCATGATCACTCAAATCATCAAATTGTCTGAGATCTTCAGAACTTTTGCTGGCTTTGTCAGATAAGATGTCTGGTGTAGGCTCACCAACTACTGTATCACCATTAATAAGGGCATCCCCTTCTCTTTCAACAATAATATCACTAGAACCCCCTTGACTGAGCTTTTCCTCCTCGACAACAATCTCTTCACCCAAAACCTGCCCCTGGGCAGCTTCAGCAGTCTCCACAGTCAAATTAGAAAGAGACTTTTCACCTTTTTGTAGGGCTATCTCTGCGTCATTCACTCGTTGTGCAGCCTCCAATTCAAAAGCAACAGCTTGCTCTGCCAAAAGCATGATGTTTGCCACATCTTCCTCAGCTTTCAAGGCATCCATCTGTGCTTTCTCTGCAAGCTCATTCAATCTGTCCGCTTCCTTCTGCAACTCCTCCTTTATACTCTGCAAGTGCCTTAACTCTGCTTCACAATTCACCAACTTCTCTTGACATTCCCTAATCTCAACTTGTGCAGCCAATAGTGCTCCATTATCTACCCTAACATCAATCTCCACATCACTCTCTCCAGAACTTTCTGAGGAATCATTTCCCAGTTTCAGAGGTTCAAATGAGTCTACTACCACCTGAAGCCTTGCTTCAGCTAAAGATAGTGCCATTGTTGCTTTTTGAACAGCCTCTTTGGCAACACACTCTTCATTAACAGTAGCTTGAATCATATTAAGTGTGCTATTAACATCATTCCAAGCATTAGCTGCTTCATCCTTCAAGGCTATCGCAGCTTCTGATATTTTCTGAGCCTTTTCCTCAAACATCCTACTATTAAGACGTGCCACTTCCAATTCCTTCATTGTCTTCTGCAACAATTCCCTCAAATCATCCAGACTAGGTGATTCCACTTCATTACTTACATTTCTCTCTTCTTCTCCCAAACCATTCGATACAGTACCACTTGAGCTCTCATCACTACTCTCTGCAAATTCCACATTCCGACCATTCCCATCAACATACGCCAAAGAATCATTACCTTGACATCGCGACTTAACTCCTCTTACTTTCAACACATCAGGCAAACCATAAAACAATGATGAACTCGAATACGAACTGCACAGATGACTATCAAATTTCCCTCTGAAAACCAAATTTGAACTTAAACAACCACTATATGCCATGCTTTTCCTCATTTTCTTCAGGGACTGAGCTTTCGATCCAATCTTCGGATCAAAAACATTGTAACTGAAATTTCTACATCTAAACCTAGGACATAACGGATCCAATATCCTATAACTAGTACCTTCACCACCATGAAACGCAGCAGGATGCTTCAAACTACACGCAAAACCCATCTGTCTCCGCCGCACCAATCGTTATTCTCGGCAAGGCATTTCAAGCACTCTCATTGACCTCTTATCAAACACCTGGCAAAACAAACAAAGCGTTATTGAATCCACACTAGTAGCCCTAGAACAGCAAAATCTGAATATACTTTATACTCATACATGAACATATACGTATACGTAGAAATACTTACTTAGACAAATTTATGTATATAGTATAAAATAGATGAATAAAAGTGAAGAGGGAGTGAACTGACCGATCAAAGACGAGAAGAAATGTTGGAGAGGGGCGGAGTTAGGGAGGAGAAGGTCCAGAGCAGAAAATGACACAACTGATAAACAAATCAACGTGGCCCCTTTTTACTTCTATTTTTCCTTTCATTTACTTAACTTGACAGGTTTCTTTCTATTTTCTCTTTCATTTCTTTCCCTCTATTTTTTCTATAAGAAGGTTAGAATTTAGAAAATTACCAAAAAAATTAAAATCTCTCTGGTTTGTTTTTATTTTTTTCTCTCTCTCTGTCTGGGAACTGGGAAAGAAAGGGGAAATTACACGAGGAAATTAGATGATTGGAGGACAATTTCTGAATGAAGAATCTGAATTGACCAAAATGACCTTTATATGGAAAGAGATTTATAGCTGACCTGTCATATGCCCTTGGATATTCCACCTGCTTTGTCATGATAGGCAGTCGCATTTGAGACACGTGGAAGCTACTGCATCTGTTAACCTGTTTCATGCGCGTGACTGAAAAGTGAAAACAGACTGACACTCTTTTAAGTAAAAATATTAAATTGTAATGACCTTGAATAAATAAGCATATATATTTGTTTTCATAAGTAAATAAATAGCAAAGGTCACGAAGCAATTAATATAGTAATTATATATATGATTTTGTATTAAATTCTGAAAGAAAAGCCTACCCTATTACCTATATTCAAGGCTAGGCCTAATTTTTTTACAAGATAATAGAAGTTGGATTTAATTTTTCAGGCTCAATGTATTGATACGTCGGTAATCATGTATATTTATATTTGTGCTTATTGGTCCAATAAAAAATAAAATAAAAAATCAATTTTTTATTTTTTATGAAAATAAGTTGCACATAATTGGTTCTTTGTAATCTATTGTCTTAGTTTATGTTCAAATTAATTCTTGAAATTTCTAAGAGAAAAAAAATGTCACATTTTTTTAAATAAATGGATAGTAATTTGTACAAATTTTTGGTAATTTTATTGACGACAAAAATTAAATATTTAAAAAGAGATTTAGAAGATCAAAGAATAAGCAAATGAATAGAAAACAAAAAGCAAATGATAGGAGTACTATAACAAAGAAATTGTCTTTTTTTCCAAAGAAAAAATTTGTTAAAAATTCATTAAAAATATTTTTACTGCAAAAAAAACTCACTCCCACCAAATATTTTAACAGATTTTCAAAGAAATTTTTCAACATAAAATATTTTGTTGAAAATCCATCGAAAAGTTTTAGACGTAAAAAAAATTAGAGTCTGATAAATTTTCCAATTGAAGTTTTTATTGAAAAATTTTATTGCCAATGGAATATTTTGTTGAAAAAGTTCGTCGATATTACTATTTTTATTCAAAATATATTAATAATTTTTTTAAAAAAAATTAATCCTTATTACAAATATATTAATAAAAAGTTTTTCTTTGTCTTTATAAATTATGATTGTATACATATATTAATCCTTGACTAGACTTAAACATGTATGCATATGTGTTTTATATTTTTTATATATATATATATATATGTAGATATAATGAGTTTTATTTTTTTTAAGAGATATAATGAGTTTTATAATATTAATAATTTAAATATGTTTTCCTTTGCTTATTATTATTTTATATATTTATTGTGAAAACTTTATAGAATCATAAATTATAAATTAATAGTTCCAAATTCATTATTGTTATCTATAAAAAGTTTATGAAAATAATATAATATTTTTTTAATTTTATAAAAATAGATGGTAAACTCAAATATACAATTAAACAAAAATTAATGATACTTTAGGTGCTAATATTAGTTAATATAAATTAATAAGAATGATATAGTAAACTTATTAATAATAATTATTTAAAATATATTAGTTTATTATATGTATATATATTAGAACCATAGCAATAGAGTATATTAACTATATATTTTATAAACCTGTATTAATATTAAATTACAAGTTGTATATTTTAAATGATATAACTTATCAGTTAATATATATATGCTATTAAAGGTCTTACACATTAATATGTTATAATATATATAGTAATGTTTCGTAATATATAATATTATGTACATATATATATTAATTATAATATCACATTTTTAATTTATAATTAGGTATTACTATCACTTATAATAAACTTTATTTATATTATTACACTTTATAACTTTATTAGTTATTAACTTAGTTTTTATAATGTATTGTTTATAATTAGTTATTATTGATACAAACTTTGTAATATATAACACTATAATATATAATTTGTGTTATTTCATATATACAATAAAGCAATACATATAAATATATACTATATAAAAGTAATATATAACTTATACTCATTGATATATAAGTAATTAATATTTTTATAAAATAATAAATTTAGTTAATAATTAATGAACAATATAATATATGAAGAACAAAATAATATTGGTTTTGTTTATAATCTAATAATATTAAATATATTGTATTATACATTAATGTATTGATATATAAGTGATTAATATTTAACAAAATAATATATTTAGTTAATAATTAATAAACGATATATTATATGAAGAACAAAATATTTTTTATAATTTAATAATATTAAATATAGCATAAATATATAGTAAAATTTAATATAAATATATTATATTTTTTATTATTAATAAAATTTAATGTTTTTAAATTTTTATTGATATAAAGACTTGAACTTTTGTATAGATGAAAAATAGAACAAATCTTGACCAACTCTACCACCCATTCAACTTAACATAAAAGTTGATTGTATAATCTAAATCTGCTGGGTACTTTATTATGTTTAAAGAATTTTTGGGTTTAGTTCTTGCTTCTCCTTTCTTTTCATGGTTACACCGCTTTGACCTAGCATAACAACCTAAGTCAGCCCTAATCAAAGACATTGCTCCCGAGTTCGTGTCATCATCTTCTCCAAACTCAGCACGATTTTGTGATTCTGGATATACTCAGGCGTAGGAAGAATATTTTTCTTTGTAAAGGATATTAAAGGTAGGGGAGATAATAATAACACACTTTTGAACAGAGGTTTGGGTGAAAAGAATAAGTCACAAAAGAGTTAGATTACCCAATTTCCACCAACATCTCAATGTATTGTACAATTCTCAAATGAACATGTACCATTTGGTTCTCCTTTTTGGTGTGAGGTTGGCTAGACGGATGGTTATCCAAGACAAACGTTATCGAGTTACTGTCCTCATGGATAAACATGGTGATAGCATCATTATCAGTTACTTGCTTCAAGATCTCTTGAAAAGCTAAAGGTAGTAGAGATAATAATAACACACTTTTAAGTAAATATTTGGGTAAAAAGAATAAGTTAAGGTCAAATTGTTTAATTCCTACCAACATTTCAACATATTGTGCAATTCTCAAATAGCCACGTATCATTAACTTTTTGTTTCAGTCTATAAATATAACCTTTTTATTTTAGTCATGACACATTAACTTTCTGCTCCAGTCTGTAAATACAATATTTCCATCTTAGTCACAACAAACTGTTAACTTTTTGCTCCAATCTATAAATATGACATTTCTACCTTAGTCACAACACACTAACAGTTTTTTCAGCCTTTCTATCTTAGTCACAATATATCAACAATTCTCTGATATCCTCTAAAGCTTTTATGTATATATTCTCTATTTTCCTTACTTTCCCGTCTAATTCATTTTTCTTTTAAAAAAACATTTTTGCTATTCTTGTCATTATTTACTAGTTTGTGCAAACTATTAAGGAATGGTTTGTTGAATCTTGAAGAATAATCGCTATAGTCTTTTTGCACTGAGTTACGTACTCCAAAAGGATAAAAATTATCTTTAATGATAATGAAATCACGTCTCAAACTTATTTTTATTTTTACTCACTTTATTATTATTATTTATTTTTTAAATTTTTTAATAACTTTAAAGATAATGGATTCTCACGTTAATAATGTTGCTGCCACTATTACTAGTGTTGCCTCTATCCTTATTGCCACCATCATCATTAATGGTTTCATAATGACTCCTACTTCTTTAATCATTCCACCTATGCCTTTAGTCTCATATGTTAAACTGCTTTTAGATATTTCCAAAATTAAGGTTTTTGATGGTAAAAACTTTCAAAGATGGTAAAAAAAAGATTTTTTAATCCTTGATGTTCATAGGGTGGCTTTTGCTTTGACTGATTCCAAACGGTGGAATGAGTTGGGATTGCTCATGGAGAGCTTGCTATTGAGATTCTCTGCATGATGGTGTGTATGTGGCGACTTGTCTGATCCCATTATAATCGGATTGTTATGATTCTGTCTTGTAAAATAGGCTAAGCAAAGAAAGAGGTTTTATGTTCTTTTTGTGTTGGTCTCTTATGCAGGGGCAACTCAATTATCTAAAAAATTTAAAATTAAATATTTAAATGAGATATTTTTTTATTAAAATTAAGAAAATGAAGTCTTTTTTATTGAAGTTAAAGAAGAAAGAAAGAACAAACGAGGAAAGAAAAATTTATAAGTGAATTTATAAATTGAAAAAAAATAATTGATTTTTTATATAAAAAAAAATTAATTGTTGGAGATCATAATTGATTGGGAATAAGAAAATAAAAGAAATAATTAAAAATTAATAATATTATAGGAATTAAAAAGTGATAATAAATTGAAAATGAAAGAATTTGTCATTTTATTAATTATCTTGATTTTTATATATTTTTATTAAAAAATAAGATAAATAATTAAGAATTAATAAGATGTGAAAAGTAAGAGAAAATAAATACTTATTAAACATAGAAAATAAGTAAATATTTTATTATATATTTTAATTTAATTAATTATATTATTATAAAATTATAAAGTTTATGAAAAAATGGGTCTAAGGCCCTTGCTTTCTGGCTTTGGCACTGCCGCACTGCTTTTACACTACCAAGATACAGGCAGGACTATCCGTCACTATCGGTTTTCAACCCAAAATAACCGATTAATCGTTTCTGGTTGAGACACCGATTACCTCAATCGGTTTTATCGGAAGATCGGTTTGGTCGTCGAGGGGAGATCTCCGTCCCCCATGTTCTATCTTTTACCTGTGGTCATGATTGGAGTCGCTTACCAAGTAGTGTGAAATGATTTGACGTAGTCTGCTACAGCTACAACATGTGGGCAGGCCATGGAAGTTGAGTGAACTTTGACCTTTCAGCTCAGCGAGTGACTTCACAAGAGTGCAAGCTGCCAAGATGTCAAGGCCGGGGGCACTTGACGGTCGAGTGACAAAAGGGTCAACAAAAAGGGAAAGCTTCTCTGGTTTAACGACAGAATTGGAAGCTTATACCTTGAGAAAATGGATTATTGAAAAAAATAATTTTAATACATTCTTTTCAATGAAAAAAAAAATTCAAACTGTTAGAGAAATAAATAATTTAATAACAATAGATTTTACCTTAAGAAAGAAGTTTGTAGTTTTCAAGGTAAATACAACTTAAAATTTCTAGACCTTCAAATCAAAATTTTTGAGATTTTTTTTTATTAAGGTTTTTAAGGAAAGGATGAGTAGATTTTTTTTTAAAAAAAGACAATATAAAGAGTATTTATGTCTTAAAATATTTAAATAATATTTTATCTAATTTTTTTAACGATTAACTAACGGTATAAAAAGTCAAAGGATTAAAAATATTATTTTAAAATAAGACATTTTGAAGTGTTTTGATAAGTTTTTTAGATATAATAATTCCTCTGTAGGAAGAATTAATTAATGATTTCGGTGGTGACTTTATCCTCCTCTTCTTTTACATGACAGAAAGACTCTTAATCCTCTTAAAACACGAAGTCATAAACACTTTACAGTCCCACTAGGACTAGAAATTATGAATTTAATTGCATTGGTGATGTAAAAGCATCGCAGTTTAGGTATGCTTTGTATGTAGAATTCCAGAATGACGGGAAAAGTAGTTAAAATTTGGTTGTTAGTTTGTTACTAAGGCTATAATAAGGCTGCATTTAAGTGGGCTAATGTCTTGGATCAAAATCTGAAGCAGTTAAGGTCAAGAATTGGGCCCAATCTTAGTAATTGCTTAAATGGTTTTGTTTTTAAGCCTCTCTTAAAACACCTCAAATTAATTTTGTATGTGTAATAATTTTACAATATTTTTATGGTTAAATCTATTCACTTAAACAAATAATTATTGCTTGTTTCTCTGAACTTCTTTATCGTGTGGCACTGTTTAAGAACCAAATATAAATCGACCATTTCTCTATTAAGTTGTCATATTATCTCACTTCAACTTTCTATTGTACTTTACTTCAATTGAATGATAGAAATCCTGTCAAATATGCATGCATAGGTACATTCGTGCTAGTAGTGAGTTGGAATCACATGGCTGCCTCATCCATTTAGCTTACTGATTTCGATTGTCTGATTCTATACGAATCTTGGGTCATTATCAATGCGATATGCTCACAACATGACCACCACCACTAACACCAAGTCTAATTAATTAGCCAAAAATAGTTGGCTACCCTTTTTGTTCATCCAAATTTCCCCTTGAAGAGGTCAAAAGGCGCAGACCTTCTTTCTCTCCAGTTCAATGGAATTCCATCCACATTCAGGACATCAACATTCCAAATTTCCCACATAATAATGGGATCTCCAATCACGTGTCCGGCCAATCACCAGCCCAGCACTATCAAATTTACCTCATCGCAAGAGAAGGCACAAGTCCGTTATAATCTGATATATATACTGTTTTTATAAACAGAAGAAGGGACTTTTATCTGCTCTCATTTTGTCTGGGGTAACCGACAACGGGCAAGCTGCTTTCTTGTCCAACATTTTCCCTGTTCCTCGGACCCTGTTTCGTTTGCAAACTCTACCTCTTCCAAGAGTTTTTCCCAGTCCAGAGAGAAGCAAAAAAGAAATGGCATTCACGGGGACTTTGGACAAGTGCAAGGCTTGTGATAGGACTGTCCATGTTGTGGATATGTTGTCTCTTGAAGGAGTGCCTTACCATAAAACCTGCTTCAAATGCAGCCATTGCAAGGGGAACCTTGTGGTATGTCCAATTTCTTCAAACTTTTCTTCCCTCTTCTAAATTGTAAGGTTTGTCAGGTTGGCATGAAATGATTACCTGGTGTAGATCATTTGTTCAACTAATGAACATGTTTATTGTGTCCTTCACAGATGAGCACCTACTCCTCCATGGATGGAGTCCTGTACTGCAAGCCTCATTTCGAGCAACTATTCAAGGAATCTGGCAATTTCAGCAAGAATTTCCACACAGGTAAGACCCATCTTGTCCCTTTTTCTTGTTACGAAATTTGGAGATGATATATCTCTGGCTGTATGGCTAAGGCTAACGACATTAATTTCTTTGATGATCACTTTTGCAGTAAAGTCTGAAAGGCAAAATGAGCTGGTATGTTTTCCTTGCTTTTATATGTTTTATACTTGATCGGTTTCATACAGCATTTTAGTTTCCATTCTGAGCCAAAACAACAACTAACAAATACAGCTTCTAGCCTAGGCAAAACTACTTTAACTGTAGGTTCTCTTCCGGTGATGGAGACAGGGAAAGACAGGGAAATAAAGAGAGATTTCAGTCACAATATTTCTGTCGAGACATTCCCGGACTCTTAACAGGAACATCCAGTCGAATATACAGATTTTAATACAATTAAAATGGACCAAGATACTTTTTCTTTTTCCTATGATCATGACAAAAAGTTTTCTGTGATCTGTTGCAGTCTAGGACTCCCAGCAAAGTCTCATCCTTGTTCTGTGGAACCCAAGACAAGTGTGCCGCTTGCCAGAAGACAGTGTACCCATTGGAGAAGGTTCGTAAATTGAACAGTACAGTCTACCATTAATTTCCTCTTGTTAATTGGTCAGAAATTTCTGTAACAATATTGGTTTCACATCGTTGGGGCAGGTGACGATGGAAGGGGAATGTTACCACAAAAATTGCTTCAGGTGTGCTCATGGTGGGTGTCATCTGACACACTCTTCTTATGCTGCTCTGAACGGGGTCCTCTACTGCAAGCACCATTTTGCTCAGCTTTTCATGGAGAAAGGAAACTACAACCACGTTCTGCAGGCTGCTTCACACAAGAGAAATAACTCCTCTGCATCTAACGAGCCTGCTGAAAATCAAGCTGAGGCTGAGGAAGCTGCGGCTGATGAAGAGCCCTCCGAAGAGCAATCTTAAAAATTAAAACATACCCTGGTTCTTATGATTCCCACCACGATCATTTTTTCTTTCTTTTCTTTAGAGTTTTTGCAATAGTTTGATTGGGTGGCAGACCATCTCATCAAAGTTGAATTTCTTGTCCTGATTATTCATATTTTGTTTTGGATTGGCTTATTTATGTAATCGATACAAACTGCATGGCGTGATAATATATATTGAAATTGTTTCCAGGTCCTTTGCAACCTGGATTTGACTGAAATAGTGCATATTGATCAGCTTAGACTTTTTCATAATGCGGCTAACTCACATGAAAACCCAAATACTCAGAAAGCCAACTTTTATTCACAAGTTTCCATGGCATGAAGCCTACTTCCTGCACAAATTTTATTAACAAGTGGTGTTCAATTCATATGCGAATGAAGCTTCACATAACAATTGTTATGATAGTCACAACTTTTGAGCATGGAAATGGAAAATGGAAAATCATGAAGGTAACACCACATGCTGGCACAATATAAGATCTGAGATGGTCTTGCCATGCCGATCAATCCTCCGGGAGCAGTTGACACCACCATCTAAAATGTTCCGGACCACAACATTTAAAGAATGAATTCCTTTGACTTCGTATATTTCTACCTTAACATGTTCATCCATCCATTTCTCTGTCTCATCAATGGCTTTTGGAGATGAATCCAGGAGGACTGAGACCACACCCTTTACCCACTGGGGTGTTATGATAATCTTCAGCCTCTCCACATCCTGCACAACATATGGGATGATGGAGAAATTCAAGTCGTTTCCTTTATCTCCAGCCCTACTATGGGCTACACTATATAGCGGAATCTTTTGCCTAGACTGAGTAGCAGAGAGGCCAATTTCTGGTGATGAAGAATTGTGAATATCTTCTTCTGGGAATGGTGGCAATGTGGGTTCATGCAAAACGCAGTCCTTCATAACATCTCGAAAGACATGTTTCTGACATTTTGATTCACTGACTTCTGTTTGCTTTGCTGCTATCCGCCAGAAAATATGTTCACGTCCAATCTAAATGGAAAACCAAAGTAATACATATTTGTTAAGAAATTTTTTGTGCTATGTAATGCTGATAGTTTATGTGTTAAATAAGACAATAACAGATGTATCTTAAACTTAACAATTATAGGATATAAACTTGAATCCAAAAATAAAGGTTGGGGGAAGAAATTGTAGTGTATTAGAACAAAGTACTTCGCATACTACACAAGATTATCATAGAAAAAGCATATCCAAAAACTAGTGAATTCAATAGTCTGAAATTGAGAGGTTGGCTTAATTACAGTTTCCATTTCAACATAAATTATTTCATGGACTAAGAAATTACTTAAACGGAAGGAAGGTAGTGGGAGATACCAATTGCTTTTCCAGAACAATCTCCTTCTTGAGGCCAGTGCTGCATTAGATAATTAACAAAAAAGTTGTAGGTTAGGCACAAAGATCATTGGGCCAAGGAAGAAAGTAGTACATGGTTGCTTTAAGGAGAGTTCTAAAGTATAAACAACTGTAAGATGCGTGCATAACACTGCAACTAGATTCTTATACATGACAAACAAGACTAAAAGTGAGCAATTCATAAAAATTAGAACCAGAACTTTACACATGAATTATGTGCAGTTAATTGTTTGCATTAGAATCTTTCAGTTTTCTTCTTGTCAAGAGTTCATACATAACATGCATGATCATGTAAATTTATACACGTTTACAGTAGATAAAATAGACATAAGATTAGAAGAAAATATACCTGATACCACCACCACTGGCTGGTCCATTTGTATATAATGCAGTAAACTCTTTAACAAGTTGCTCTGCATGTTTCTTCTCCTGGAACAATCCATCCATGCGTAGTCTAATATCTTCACTTGCCTTCCATGTTGATGAATAGTTATCAATGCTGGTAGCTTTCAAGCTATCAAGTCCAATTATATAAGAAAGAACACAGCAACTGACACCAGGAAATACCTCTTCCATCCATGACCTAACCTAAAATATGAAGAAAGAAAAGGGATATTAAAAGTCGAATGGAATCAGTGAGCAAAGTATTTTGAACGCTTTTACAGACAAGGATCTATTTCAAAGAATGTCATCTCGAGTCAAAAAATGAAATAAACCACCAGTTTTTACATCAGTGCTACCAGAAATTCAGCAGCTTTAGCACGTTTAACACATTCATATCCTCCATACGATATCTCACCCCATCCTTTCCATCCACAATCCTGGAAACAAGATGAATTTGAACTTATAAGGAATACAAATTAAACTATTTGAAGACATTAAACCCACTGGGGTAATGTCTCTGATTAGAAAATACTTGTAATAACTTGGGGGTGGGGGGGACTGCAACCAGGAGTAGAGAGGGAATTTCCTCAGTCATATTGTAAAGAGAGAAGACATGCTTCAGTGAAATACTGAAATACACAACAATTAAGCATTTACGATGAGCAAAGAAAAATTTCTCAGTCAGGTCATATTAGCTTAGTCAACATATCAGCACATTGAATTTGGCAAATCTTTGCCTTACACAAAGTTGTCAAGCATGATAGTTTAGACAACTTAAGAAATGGTACCTCATCTTACCTGTGTTACAACTTTCAATATAGAATGCTAGAGATCATTACATAAGATTACCAAAATAAGAATCCTACTAAGTCAAAATAGATAGGAAAAGAAAGCAAACTAATATTTAAAATTTTACCATCATTTCAAGTATTACCATGTAAGATCAGATTAATCATCAAAAAGTGTTGATCTGCCGTTTATCTCTCTCAAACCTCCGGACATCTGTGCCCAAATACACACAGGCAAGCACACCCCAAAACACGTAGATAAAAAAAGTGGATAATCAAGTTATGCTTAACGCATGGCACTAAGAATCTATAGAGCACACAAAACCCCAAATCTGCTAGACTGAACTTACAAGCCATCTACTGAACAATTGAAACTAAGGAAAAAGCTCTCATAAGCTTAAACATCACCTTTAGAATAGAAGGTTACCTTTGGAACCAACTGCAAAAGTTTATCAGGTACAGGATGAGCAGAAGGCTTTGCACCAATACAGAGAACTTTAGAGCTAGTTAATGGCTGGAATGAGACACCCTGAAAATCAATTACCTGCATTTACAAGATGCATATTTTTGTTTAATTTTCCCTTTCATTGCAATTGCAGGTAAAATTTCCAAAAAAATGCATTTTGACTTACAACATCAGGTGTAATATAAGCACTTGGATCCCCAACTTCATAAAGTAGTTGTTCAGCACATGTACTGAAATTTAAAACCCCACCACTACCTTCTGCCTTCATGACACATACTTCCCCACTGAACGAAATTTCAGCATATGGCAGTGATAGATCCAGCAGATGTGAGAACGACAAGTTTCTATGCTTGTCCGCTAAATTAGAGAAAATGCAGCATATTGAAACTGAGTAAATCTGAATTCTCCATTTTAATTGACCTATTACTGTGTTATTATCGAGACAAACAAAGCCTAATTCACCTGGATGCATGAAGTATCCCCCTGTGAGTTGACAACCACACTCTAGAAGATGGCCAGCCAGAGATCCCTGTGCTAATAGCTCCAAATCATCCCAATTCCAGCCCAGTTCATAAACCTAATCAAATACCAGTGAGATCATTCTGATTAAATTTCATAATGCAAAATCATAGCATAGCCAACAAAAAAGCAGCACTTCATCTATTCATGCTGTCAAATATAATTATGATAATTAATGTAGAGAATCATAATGGCAGATAAGTAAAACTAATTTGATGTTTAAAGTCATGAAAGCCTAGAGAATTATACCAAGAGTCCAAAAGGAAACAGCTAAAGCAGAGTAATGAAAAGAAAGGATAGGTTTTCATACCATTGGTGCTAAGAATAGTGCAGCATCAGCAACCCTTGAAGCAATTATAACATTTGGTTGGTATCTTTCCAAACATTCAACTATTGGAGCAGCTCCCAGATATGTGCTAATACCCTTCTGAGATTAAACAAAGCTGGAGTCAAGGTTTGCATTCCTCCGTAATTTCCATGACTAAAGATGGGAAAATGCAAATGCTGATGAAAACCTAACCACATATCATTTTACACGTCCATAGATCAAAATCTAAAAGGCAAAAGAAATCTAAAACTATAAGGAAGCAAGAGAACAATTGCAGATATAAAAAAGAAGACCAGTGAATGGTACAGGCAAGGAATACCAGGTTCTTACACCGTCCATGACAACTGGCTTCTCAGACAAGGGTCCTGAACCTGAATAATGGAAAATAGATCTTTGCATTTGGAGTCACAGAATGTAGCTAAACGCAATGAAGCAAAAAGATCTGCATTGCACTCAATATATACACAGACTGTATTTCCTAAAATAAAGATCATACCTCACTAGCTCATACAAGACTAATATAAATTTAGAAGCGGCCAACTGGCCAAGCATACCTGACTCATTAACAAAGACCTCATGAGCCACAGCAACAGACACATTGAGCCCTAGGCTGCTGGCTATTTCTAAAACCTTCTCTTGAGCACCAAGTGGATCCACTATTCAGAAATGAACCAAATGATATGGCCAAAATGAAAGGAAAAGATCATAGATTAAATGAAACATCAAGGCAAAGCATTTTGTGAAATTTAGCAGACAACATAACATTTTAATCTTTGTCTTCAAATTCCATACTTGCACCCATGTTGGTAATAATACAAGTTCCCCTTTCCACAGCCAAAGGTAGTAGCAAAGACATCCACTCTGAAACTGAAAAATTAACAGCAGTAAAAACATTAGAGAAAAACCAACAATAAAGATATTCGTTACAACTCAAAACGATTGACACCAATGTTAACATACTATTAGAATCATAGCCATCACCACCAGACACCATAGCCCGGTACCGCTCAGCAAGGGTACGTTCTGCTAAACATTCAAGAACAATATAATCCAGCTCTTTGACTCTGTTAAGCAACTTCAGAGCCGCCATTGGCCTGTCACCTCCAAACCCAGCTCCACAACCAATGTAAACTTTGTCTTTTCTTCTTTGACGATTGGTTCTCTGCAGTTCAACAAATTCAACTATTCATCATCGGGAAACCTGCTATGCTCGTTCACTATAGAAATTGATAAATCGAGTCAAAGCGAACTACACCAACCTGCTTGATCATGCAGTTATAAATCTCACCACAGCTCTGCTTCTCCATTGATTTTTGTTGGAAAATTAGCTGATTATGCACAAAACAAACCAATTCAGAAAATTGCCTTTGTTCAAGAGGAAGCTAACAGTTATGAAATTGTCTCATCAGTCACCTCCAAGTTTCCTTCTCCAGATTCCAGACTATAGCCCTTCCTCTAGTCAAACTGAGTAGTTTCTTAATTAGAGTTTAGATAACAACATCAGGGTTATTAAATATTATATATGAAGATTAATGATGTACTAGTGTTTTTCATTTTAGCATCAAATGGGTTCGATTTGAGTGCTTTTTTGCAGCCATTTTCACATGAAGCCCATTGCATTTTCAAGCCTCATTGTTTTTCATCCAAAGCCCAAATTCATTTTTCACCTTAAATTCAAAATTACTAGACCAAATTATTATGTCAATTTATTTTCTTAAGATTTTAATTACTACTAGAGTATGACCCGTGTGCAACACACGGCCCTCTTTGCAATCGCCCTCTTTGCTTCAACCATAAACTCTGATCTCTTTGCGGCCTTTTCTTTCTCTCTCTTTGCTTCAATGCCTTTTCTCTTTCACTCTCTCTGTCCTCCACTGGTCAATTTTTCTTTTTAAATATATTACAAAAATTATAACTTTTCACGTGACAGTTGATGAGAATAAAAACGTGGCTAAATATGAAGTTAATTTTGGGTCTTGAAATTATATATGTTATAGATTTTGGGACAGATCATGACGGGAAAGTAATAAATCAGCAAACGGATAAGGAGATTGATTATGGCTTAAGGTCGAAAATTGACGCGCCACGTGCATGAGTGCCCTTTGGACCTTGGTGGTAGTTGATCGTTATCCTCAACGTGGATTACCACTGTCAACTTCACCTTCACTTCCAGCACTTGCCACGCACCGTCCAACCACATCAATTCCTTTACAACTCTCCCGTGAAACACACGTCCCCTGTTTACTACTTGTCGACAGAAAATCCCAGTTGTAAGCTTGCTTTTAATATTTTTTTATTGGAAACGGTTTTCTTCGTTGAAGCAGGGGAACATCTCGACCGTTGGTTCCGGCCCTTCTTCATTCTTAACACGTTTCTTCAGTTCTTCTTCATTCTCCTGAAACCCAAATTTGTAAGCACCAGCAGCTTCTTCTCAACAACATTCTGGTAATCTTTTTTTTTTTTTTTACTTTTCTGTTTCTAATTTTGGATAAAAAATGAAGCTTTTCCTTTGCTTGTATGTAAGAATTTGTTTACTTGGACTTTCTATAAGTAGCATGGTTTTTTATTAATTGTTTGAGCATTTTACTTATCTTTTGTTGTTATTGCTGTTGGTAGATTATACTCTTCAAAGGATTAAGTAACTGAAGAAAGTAAGCTAAATTAATGTTAGAAGTCATTTTCTTCCTTGGCATTAGAGTCTTTGTGTTTTGACAGGGTGAATTAGAATATCTGAAAGGAAGTTGAATTTTTATTTTTTTAATCAACTTTGTTAGCAGGCATTCAAGTAGAAAGAATGTATCATTGTTACATGAAGAATTAATGTTAGATTAGCAATATTTGGATTTGTATGAAGTGAGTTGGATCATTGAGATGGCTACCATATCATTAGTAGCTGGAAATTGTGGAAGGGGAAGAGGATGTGAAGATCGAAGGTTTGAATTCGGGTCGAACTCATATTTCGGGAAGGACTTTTTGGCTAGTGAATTGCTTATTAGATCATTTAGAAGAGCAAATGGGTATTGGTCAAAAGCTTTAAAAGGTTCTAGGAATGACAATGGGAAGAAGTTTCGTGTTATTGCAAAAGTCAAGAGAGGGAAGAAGTATGATTACCCCTGGCCTGATGATATTGATCCGAATATCACGGATGGACACTTAACTTACCTGTCTTACTTCAAGCCTTTGGATGAGAAACCAAAACCGGTGACTCTACCATTCGAGAAGCCACTGGTTGATCTTGAGCAAAAGATTATTGAGGTGAGTTGCTTTTCATTGGTTGCCATTTGATATAGTCGTCACTTATTTGAAGAGATTTAAACCATTCCTAATGTTCCTGTTCATGTTCTTAAAAAACTCATTATTTGTATAAAGCTATATGATGAGGATTCATGAAGAGTGAAGACCCCTTCCAGAGAATTTTTCTATGTATCATGTTATGTCAATATAATGTT
Organism: Theobroma cacao; assembly: GCF_000208745.1. Taxonomy (NCBI): domain Eukaryota; kingdom Viridiplantae; phylum Streptophyta; class Magnoliopsida; order Malvales; family Malvaceae; genus Theobroma; species Theobroma cacao. The sequence goes on along the minus strand of NC_030850.1, from coordinate 34,742,167 downwards.
AGTTTTGTTTGTGATCTTAAAATGGAGCAATTTTCTTTTCCTTATACCATGACGTTTTAGGTGTTCATAAGGCACAAAACCGAGACATAAAGCCTTCCTTATATGTTTTGTTATTTTGTTCACTATACTTTTTGGGCAGGTATGTAGAATGGCTGATGAAACTGGTCTGGATTTTACTGATCAAATTGGAGCTTTGGAAAACAAGTATCAACAGGTTAATCTAATACGTTCTGTTCCCCATTATGTCAGAATTTGTTTTCATGTTCATCACTGGTATAGTTAATTTTTTCATTCATTTTGGGTGGTAAATTTCAGAATTTTATGTTAATTGCTGTAATACTAAAGATTTCTGGTAGTTTTCAAACTTCTTTTGTCAAAACGTAGGCATGAATTTAGTTGTCCTAGCTTATGAGTTGTAACAATGAGAAAACTGCTGATGCGTTCCTAAGTACTCTTTGCATAGGCTTCTGTTGGTTGCTTAAATATTCTCACTAAAATTTCAAGTCCCCATTTACTTTTCATTGACATTCTTATTGACATATCTGTAACTTTTTCTGTGTTCTAAACATCAGGCACTGAAAGATTTATACACACATTTGACACCCATTCAACGCCTGACCATTGCTCGACATCCCAATAGACCAACAGTTCTTGATCATATATTAAATATCACAGAGAAGGTATTTTAATAGTGCATAACCTTTATATGTTTCAATTCTAAAAGCATATGAAGCTACTTTCTTACTCTCTTATTCTTTTACTATCTTATAGTGGGTGGAACTCCATGGAGATCGTGCAGGCTATGATGATCCAGCTATGGTAACTGGTATAGGCAGCATGGATGGTAAGAGCTACATGTTTATAGGCCATCAGAAAGGTAGGAACACAAAGGAGAACATTTTACGCAATTTTGCAATGCCAACTCCCCATGGGTACTTTTCAAGGATCTTTTACTTGAATAAGTAATTTGAAGATTCAGCTTGCATTAGATGTCATGTCTTCCAATGAGATCTTTTAAAAATTTAAATGAAGAGACTAAATATCAGAATTGACACCTTTCCTGATCAAGTAAATCATGTTTATTTGATATCTAAAATTGTCCTGGCATTTTCTTAATTTTTCTTACTTCATTAAAGATGTAGGGGCAACAGAGATGTGATCATAACCTCTAATTATTTCAGAAAGCCTGCTTTAAATAGTTTTAAATCTTCTCTGTTATGATTGATTTGTAAACAAATACTCATATGGAACTCTGTTTGCAAACAGCTATCGGAAGGCTTTGCGAATGATGAAGTATGCTGATCATCATGGTCTTCCTATTATTACATTTGTTGACACTCCTGGGGCCTTCGCTGATCTCAAATCAGAGGAACTTGGTCAAGTGTGTGTACAAACTGTCTTCTGACATTTAAAATTGTGATATTACCTGCACTGAATTCTGAAACACCAAGTTCATATAATAATATGGCCCATTTTTTGTTTTACCCTAACAGGGGGAAGCAATTGCCCATAACCTGAGGACCATGTTTGGCCTTAAAGTGCCAATTGTAACTGTTGTTGTTGGTGAGGGTGGTTCTGGAGGGGCGCTGGCCATTGCTTGCCCCAATAAATTGTTTATGCTTGAGAACTCTGTTCTGTATGTTGCAAGGTGAGACTAGTTCCTTCCTTTTCCTCCTTATCTCAGTAATATCACTTGGAAAGTACAACTTTAACTGAAGATTATGATACATAAATTATTAAGTGAAATATAACTAATGCCTTCCGAGTTTAGAAAGGTTTTTACATGTCAATTTCCTTAGGCTCCGTTTGGTTGATATTTTAGCTTTTTTTTGCAAAAAATGAATAGAAAGGAAAAAGCAAAAAATTAAAAAAAAATGAAAAGAAAACTAAAGACTGCAAAAAGCAAAAGCATCAAAGAAATTGAGCCTTAGTTAATTTGAGTTTTTAGTTTTTCTTCGGTCACTGATCTTTATAAATCAACAGGAACATCAGCTTATTGCCCCACTTCTCATAGTTCTACATGGTATTGTACAATGACTGTTTCTCAAGTTCACCTTTGACTGGCTATAGATATATTAACACCTCTTAGAGGTGTTGTTTCCATGCTATATTCCGATCCTTCTAAGCAGTATTTCTTTTATAGATGAAGTCTGAAATACATGTTTCTTTTGACTCTGATTTTCTAATCAGTCCTGAAGCATGTGCTGCTATACTGTGGAAATCTTCTCAAGCAGCTCCTAAGGTAAGTGATTCAAGTTGATGATTGAAATTAGAACCATAATTATGTCAGGACTGATGTTTCACTACTTTTATAGGCAGCTGAAAAACTGAGGATAACAGCTCAAGAACATTACAAGCGCAAAATTGCTGATGGCATCATCCCTGTAAGCACCTTCAACCTCTGAAGGTTTATCATGTTGCTCTTCCTGTTACTTGAGCATTCCAACCCAGTGGATTTGACAATGGCTGTCCATCACAATAGGAGTTCTTTTTTTACCCGTGTTGTCATATTTGCTTTGATTTATAGGAACCTCTTGGAGGTGCACATGCTGATCCTGTATGGACTTCCCAACAAATTAAACTTGCAATCACTCAGGCCATGGAGGTAAGTGATGTTAACAAATCTAGGTGCAGATAGAGGGAAAGAAATTTGCATACTGAACGTCTATAGTGGTTTTAAAGTTCGGTATATCTTTGTAAACCTTCGAGGTTGTAATAACTGAAAAAAATTGGCACCCAAGTTTATTTATGTGTTTATGTCCATTACAACAGCAGCCATTTCTTAATGAAAATCGTTTTTTTTTTTATTTCCTCCTTTAACCGTTGCTCTAGAGGGAACTTTAAAAGTAAGCAGAATTTGTTGCAATTACTTCTGGACAGTATTGCGAGATTCTGCCATAAAATGGTGTTTGATGCAACATGATTTCTTAAAAAAATAGCCTGCTTTTACATTTGAATTTCTTTTGTGCACTACTTGAAGAAGTTACTCTTCCAATGTTTCTGTTGCAAAGTTGATTTGGCCACTATTCTTTCTTGTTCTTTTGCTTCTGTTGATTTCCAAGTCATTGGCCACTTACAGTGATATTGAAATGAACGTAGGAATTAACAAAAATGGATACAGAAGAGTTGCTTCGCCACCGAATGCTCAAATTTCGGTCAATTGGAGGTTTCCAAGAAGGTAAGCCAGTGGAACCTGAAAGAAAACACAACATGAAGCCTTCTGATGCCAGCATGCTGAAAGCTGCTGATATAGAATCAGATCTTGAGAGGATAAAGAAGAAGATTTTGGAGGCAAAGGTACCTTCAGATCCAATTACAGACCAAGCAATAGAAAAACTTAAGCAGGATGTTGACAAGGAGGTTACCAGGGCATTCATTTCAATGGGCTTGCAAGAGAAGCTTGAATCACTGAAGTTGGAATTATCCAGAGCTCCTGCTAATCAGCACCTTAATCGCAATTTAAAGGAGAAGGTGGATAAACTGATGCATGAATTTAAACAAAATTTGTCACGGCCAGGGGCCTATCTTGGCTTAAAGCAAAAGCTTGAAAAGCTAAGCATGGTTAGCAGACTTGTTGAGCTGAAAGAGAAAAGTGAGAAACTGAAAACTGAGATTAATCAGAAGATTCCGGCAGAGGTCAAGGCAAAGTTGGAGCAATTGGAAAATGCTCAGGAAGGATTGTCGAAAGGTGACCCACTGGACAAGGATTTGGTGGCAGAGGCAGTAAAAGCTAAGAAAGAACTAATGGAAGTTTTGAAGTCAGCTAACTTGGAGATTGTTGGAGTGAGAAAGAGAGAGGTCACAGCTGCACCTCCAGAAATACAAGAGAAGATTGTAAATGTGAACAAAGAGATCGGTGGAGAGATTGAAAGGATAATTGATGTAGCAGGTCTTCGTGGCAAAATTGAGGAGTTGAAGGCAGAGATGGCTAAAGGCTCCAGTTCACAAAAAGCAGAAGAACTTGAAACAGAGATCAAGGAGGGGATTCTTGCTGCCTTGGATAACACGGCACTAAAACAGAAGGTTGAGAAGTTGAGAACAGAATTTGCATCATCCTTGGAAGTAGCAACCGATGACAAGGTTGCTGCTGAAAACGGCAGGTGGTGATGTACAGCATCTTACACATACAAAGTATGTATGTTGCAATTCGAAGTATACAATGAGTTTTTTTCATTAAAACCACTATCCTTTGTCCTTGATGAAATTAGACACATTGTCCAATGATATATGGTGTTATCATGAAGACCTTACAGTATGATGGAGGAGAACCGTTAACCCATGGAAGGTTATCTTTTTCTTGGTAGAAAAGCAACTTACTATGCTTCGGTCTAGAGCTCTCATCCAAACCCTCACTACACCCAAACAAACTAAGCTCCACTACCAGTGAAGATTGTTATCTATGCCTCTTGACTGTGACTTGCATTCCTCACAAATGAGCCCATTTTTCCATTTTTATGCACCAAAATAGAACATCCAGTGTTAGATATCTTTCCCAAAACAAAATGAAGAAGAAAAAGGGTACTTCACACAAACAAAGATTTCCCATTTTGTATGCACCAACAAGCAGGTAGATTACTATAGACATTGGCTTTGCTTCATCCTCTTGTTTTGTAGCCTATGGCAGTACAACTTTATATGTATTGTTTTGTTTTACTTTTTCCAGTCCCAGCAGATAAAGAAAACAAAGAGGTTATGTACTAGAAAACAGAAAAAGAAAGCAACAATTTGATTTTCTCTGGTCCTACAGCTACAACCCCAAAAAGCATTCAATCATGGTTCAGTTTTTTCCTTCCCTTTTGATTGATTCAAATTACACTAAACTCCCTTTAAGTTTTTCATAATTGGTGATAATAATGCACTAATAATTCCCAAAAGATAATGCCTGCTTATGCTTGAGCTTTCCCACCTTGTCCTGACTCCTTGCTTACCAAGCACCTTCCCTGCTAAGCTTTCTTTCTTTTTTCAGTACTTTATTTATTAAATTCACCATTTTTTTCTTTTCTTTTATAAAATTTAGTTCAATATGTAAAAAAGCACAAAAGTAGTCTTGCAAGTCTTTTAGAGCATTTTCCTCTACACGCTTAGTAAATTTCACATATTAAAATTTTAAAATGGAAAAAATCCATGCAAATTATATATATATATATAAACTTTGAATTATTAAAATCTACAATGTTTATTATAGAGTTAATAGTCTTTTCTCTAAGACTATAAAAAAGAAAAAAAAAGGATTATACTTAAATTTTTTTTAAATATTTAAATAATTTATTATTTTTATTACATTTAATTAAATTTTTATATTTTTATTTTAAATCAAATATATTTTTATAATTAACATTGATTAATTATTGATAGTAAAAACACAACTTATTATTTTTTACCACATAATAATGATAAGATACTTTGATGTATTATAATAAATAATAACATAACATGTGAATATAATATTATAATATAATTATATGATATTTTTTATTATTTTTATTAATATCATATTAATGTTTATAAAAATAACAAAAAATATATTGGCTAACAACGATTAATTAATTATTATTTATAAAAATTTATTTAAAGTAAAATATATAAAATTTTTAAATAGATAATTAAAAAAAAAAAAAAACAGAAAGTAACCCAATAAAAGAAAAAAAAAGTCGGGTAGTTGTTGTGGGCAATATAAAAAAAAAAAAGAAAAGCGGGCCATGCATCAAAATTAGAAAAAGGGAAAAACTCAGCAATCCGGACGCCCTAAGGACGAAACCGTAAAAAATAAAGCTCCATTTTCTCCGCTAAGCCCAGAAACGACTATGAATCAACCCGTTTCTCTTCTCCACTCTTCTTTCTAACTTCCTTCTGTGCCACCAAAATCAAAAAAACCCTCAAACCAACAAAATCATTTCATTTCTCTTCAAAAATCCTTTCATTTTTTTCTTCCCTTCAACGGATCCGTGCAGAAGCACCCTCAGTTTTCAACCTAATTTACGATCTAACCTTCCTTCTTTTTTTGAATTAACAAACCCTAGCTTCTTTCTTTCGTTCTTTTCTTTGAGGGCCCTCTGCTTTGCCACTATTTACGGCGTTACCTTTTTGCAAGAAACCCTAGTCTTTGAATTTTTTCCCCTTCTTTTTTGTAGTTGTGTACAGATTTCGGTTTTTGTAGGGTTTCGAATCTTGGGTTTTTTTTTTTTGGAGTTTAGGGTTGTGATATGAATAGTAGAGGGCGGTATCCACCGGGGATCGGCGTTGGCCGGGGCGGCGGAGTGAACGCGAACCCTAGTTTTCAGTCGAGGCCGCTGCAACAGCACTACGTGCAGAGGAATTTGGTGCAGAATCACCAGCAGTTTCAACATCACCAACAGCAACAACATCACCAGCAACAACAGCATCAACAGCATCAACAGCAACAACAGTGGCTCAGGCGAAACCAGTTGCCCGGCGGCAATGACTCCAGTGTCGTCGATGAGGTCGAGAAGACCGTTCAATCCGAAGCTGTTGACTCAAGGTTTCCTTTCATTTCTTCTTGTTGCTGTTGTTATTTGTATTTATGACTAAATCTATTTTTATTTGTATTTCGTGGTGTTATTTCTCTTGATATATCTTGAACAATAGAGTATTTTACATATAAAATGATAAAATTATTAGTGCTAGGGTTTGATTTAGTCCCGAACTCACCATTAGTTAGGAAAGTTTGGAGAACAGTGAGAAAGGACTGGATGAGGGAATGGAAGTTTATGTACTACATTTGTGCTTACTTTTTACTTCTTTGTTTCTTAAATTGTAACATTTTCTATGACAGTTAGTCGCGGAGTTTCCTTGTAGATGCTATAGTTTGAGACTTAATCTTCATGTGATTTTTTACAAATTGAATTTCTTGCCCTGCCTTTCCTACTAACAAACATATCAGGTTTGTTGAGTATGGTCTTACAGTTATTTACCCTTTTCTTTTCCTTATTCAGCTCACAAGATTGGAAGGCAAGGCTAAAGATACCGCCACCAGATACACGCTACAAAACAGAGGTATGCTTGTTAATGATATTTTAATCATGTAGTGTTGAAGTACTACTTCCTTGTGCAGGGTATTGTTTAGCAAAACTATCATTTTAAACATTTCTTGAAGGCTATGCTTTTGTCAGTTATGTTAAGAAGGCAATTGCAGCATAGGTTTTATATATTGAAATGATAAAAATTCTTCTCCTTGCCTTGGATGGGACTTTGATAAAGTAGTTTCAGGTGCTCTCATGAATTATCATCATTTCTGCTTAAAGACCATAATAGCAAGAAGATAGGGATTAGAATGGTTGATTCATACTTAGAAGGATTTGTTAAAGCAGCTATTTTGGACATCTGTTGAATCTCTTGAGGATACTATAATGATCCCAATTTTTACCATTTAATCTGTTCATGGGTGGTCCAAAGGACAAATTGTGATCTTACTTTTGTAATTCTGGTAATGCAGGTGGATTACTCTTTATTAATTCCTGGTATCCTATGATATACAATTATACATGGACAGTTTTCAAAGTTTTTAATATGTGAACAGTGATAGCTAGTTCTCTGATGTTGAGGCCTTCTGGCTTGAACTTGCACATCTGAGTGCTATTTTTAGGCCTGCATTACTTCATTTTTGGTAGTGCATCATCTTATTTTTATGACATATATCTCGTGAGAGGGCATGATAGTGATTCCATGGGTATTTGGAGATGTTTCCATATCTTTTAATGACATGTTTATGTAGTGATCTGCCTAGTTAATTGTTTCCAGGATGTCACAGCTACTAAAGGAAATGAATTTGAGGACTATTTTCTGAAACGTGAACTTCTTATGGGAATATATGAGAAGGGTTTTGAAAGACCATCTCCCATTCAGGAAGAGAGTATTCCTATTGCTTTAACTGGAAGTGATATTCTTGCTAGAGCCAAAAATGGAACTGGGAAGACAGCTGCGTTTTGCATTCCTGCCTTGGAAAAAATTGACCAAGATAACAATGTTATTCAAGGTTAATTCTCCATCTATTGACTTATTTTTTTGTTGTATCTGTTTGTAGCAATTATAGGCCCAGTTCAATGGTAATGGGTACTGCTAGTAGGATAGCTTTGCCATTTCAATTATTTATTATTTTAGTTGCGTGATCTGCATGTCAATCAGATAGTGGAAAAGATTGCATGAATGGCATTTGCTGCATTTTTTTAACTGAAATTTGAATTATGGGCATTGGCATGGATGGACACCGTTGAGTGAAGGTCAAAGTTCTGCACCATTTCCTGAAAAAGTGCATTATGTCTTCCTTCTTGCAAATAGGTTCAACTTTTTGTGTCAGTCCAGGCATAAACTTTTACTTCTCTTTCAGAAACCTGCCCTAATTAAGTTCTTTACTTGAAACTTTCTTGGCTTAATTTGAGATATGAGTCAATTTCATATGTGACTTCTCTATTATATGATGTGAAGTTTGTCACAAAGAAATTATCAATGCCTCTGCTGGACTTTGGTTTTACTTATATTATCTGTGGGGGTTTCTTGTTTTACTCAATGTATGTCTTTCTGCTCAGTTGTTATACTTGTTCCAACCCGAGAACTGGCTCTTCAGACATCACAAGTGTGTAAGGAGCTTGGGAAACATTTACAAATTCAAGTCATGGTCACAACTGGAGGTACCAGTCTCAAGGATGATATCATGCGATTGTATCAACCAGTCCATTTACTGGTTGGAACCCCTGGCAGAATTCTAGACCTTGCCAAAAAGGGTGTTTGCATTTTGAAAGATTGTTCAATGCTTATCATGGATGAGGTAATTATTCGGTAGTTTCTCTGTATTCATCTTTCAGTTTGATCTGTTGTCCTTTGTAAGTTTAACATGAGAATATTTGATGAAGTTGAAATATATTGGATAAACATGGAGGAAGAAAAAAAAATATATATATATATATATTTTATCTTGGTGAACAGTGATTATGATGGAATAATGGTTACTTTCTTGTGTCTTTTTCAGTTGGGTGGGATGGGGGGTTAGGTTGTGATCTCCTGAGAATACATTTGCAAACTATTTGCCATCGATTGAACTGGCAGAGAAAGTATTAATCCTGTTTATCTCGTTTTTACAGTTTACTGGTTTCACTCCAAAGATCCAGATTTTAGCTGTTGTCTGCATAATTGATTATACCTTTGCTTAAAGAATTTAAATCTAATTGGAAATACTTAATTCTTATTTGTAAGTTAAGGCTGAATCCCATTATGCTATCTTTTTCTTTGGAAAATTTAACTGATATATGGTATATGTAGTTACTGAAGTTGGTTATGTCGTCAAGTTTTCATTTTGCGTACTCACTACATTAGGTACCTTGAATCCCCATATCTATTGTTCTGTAAAATGTCCATAACTAAAGACTGAGCACTATTATCTTCTATTCTTATATTACCCTTTGATCTTTTGTATGAATGTTAGTTTTGGAGCTAGAATTCCGAAGAGTGAGTGAATCATTGGCATAATAATTCTTAAAAAGTTTCTGCAAAAAGGAGGCAAGACACTTTCTGTTGTCTGCTTGATTTTAACTTCAGATCTGCAAAATCTGATGTTTTGTGTTTTGGTTTCTTTCAGGCAGATAAGCTTTTGTCTCCAGAGTTCCAACCTTCTGTAGAGCAGCTGATACGTTTTCTTCCAGCAAATCGTCAAATTTTGATGTTTTCAGCCACATTTCCTGTTACTGTTAAGGACTTTAAAGACAGATACCTACATAAACCTTATATTATTAATCTAATGGATGAGCTTACTCTGAAAGGTATTACACAATATTATGCTTTTGTGGAAGAAAGACAGAAAGTCCACTGCCTAAATACTCTTTTCTCTAAGGTTTGATCTTATATCAACTTTTATCTAGTTTTCTCTCTTTTCCTCTTTCTTTGGATGAGATGTGATGTTTTTTTTCTGTCTCCAGCTTCAAATAAATCAATCAATCATTTTCTGCAACTCAGTTAATCGTGTGGAACTGTTGGCCAAGAAAATTACAGAACTTGGCTACTCTTGCTTTTATATCCATGCTAAGATGCTTCAGGATCATCGTAACAGAGTATTTCATGATTTCCGCAATGGTGCATGCAGGAACCTTGTTTGTACTGGTATGTGTGCCATGCTGTGTGTTTTTGGGATATGAACTATTGTGCTATTTGATTACTTATCAAATAAACCAAATGGTGTTCAGCCTATATGGTTTCTTGGACTTTCTTTTGCTGTCTTTTATGTTTTAGGCATTTTATTTTTCATTTTCATTTTCTTTGTTTTGCTAGACACCATAGCTAATTTCTCTAATACCTACTATCTAAACCCACCGCTGCTTATCATGTTTACTGTGCTCTACAATTTGAGCTATATTAAATTGTCAATATATATGGTACTTGTTGAGCTATATTATTGAAGCTTTGATTTGATTTTTTATTTTTCAGTCTTAAGGGGGGCATAGTATTTCTTTCAATCAACATACTCATTTTTTTGTTTCATTAAAATTTTTTCCCTATGCCAGTGCAGAAAACGGCTTTATTCTTCTTAAGCATTCTATGATTCTTATATGTAGAATAATCTCCTAACGATGTACTTATGCTTGCTGCAGATCTTTTTACAAGGGGAATAGATATCCAAGCTGTGAATGTTGTTATTAACTTTGACTTTCCCAAGAACTCAGAAACATATCTTCACAGGGTATGTTGGTTATGATATTATCTCACTTGCAAGTTGCAACATCTTTATCTTTTTATTTTTTGTACTTATCATGGATATTCACTTAATGGGCAGGTTGGTCGATCAGGAAGGTTTGGCCATCTTGGTTTAGCTGTGAATTTGATCACTTATGAGGACCGCTTTAACTTGTATGTTATATGTCACAATATCTCTTCCTTTTTTGACACTATAGCTTGTTTATATACATTGAGGTTCTTCTGATTCTTTAAAATGACTTATAATATATTTACATTGAGGTTCTTTTGATTCATTGAAGTGTTATATGGTCTTCTCTAACAGGTATAGGATTGAACAAGAACTTGGGACTGAAATAAAGCAAATTCCTCCTCATATTGATCAGGCTATTTACTGCCGGTGATTTATGGTGGATGTTTCCTGTTTAGTCTAAGGTGGTAACAATGGTGAGCAACTATATTCATGTCCCGTTTTACTATACATGTATGGAGTGATTTCTTTGTTATCTTTTTCTAATGTTTGCAATGTTCTATTATTTCATCTCTTGCTATTTATATATTGCAAAAATTGATGATGTGCAATTATTTGCATGTTTGTTAGGGTTAATGAAGCTGGTCATTCAAGGTGTTTGTCCATGCACATGGGTGCGCATTCTAAAAAGTAGTTGGTGTTGGTGGAACACTTTTAGTTGGTGCTGTATGTGTGTAAAGCCTTGAATGCGTCTATTGGTTTCTCAAATTTCATAGTCCTGAAACATTAACAGGATAGTAGGAGAGAGTTTTAGATGAGTCGTGCTTTTGATTTAGTTAACATATGGTATGGTACTGCCTTTTTTTAGTCTGATGATGGTGGAATTGTTTTTAAGGTTGTACCTTGTACAAGAAATTTATGTCTTGTTTCTGTTGGTGCATGTGCTCATCTTTGTTATTTTCAATAAATAAAAGCATCGGATAGGAGTCCTAATGTTGGCTTTTGTTTGGTACATCGCATTTGCATTTTCAATTTTCTGAAAAGACCTCATTACTTCTGTAACTCCATAGGTGACAGAATCTGCCACTTGGTGGTAGTTAAGTATGCAGAATCATGTTGAAATCCCTACCACTGCTGATCAGAATTTGGCAGGCAATTTGGATGTATTTGGTTTTAATGCACCTCTTTTTTTTTGTTTTTTCGGTATTTTACTTTATCATAATGTTCCACCCACCAATTACTCTCTAAGCAACTCAACTTTATGTTTATATTCTAGAGCGTGGACTAGCAGCTTTTCAGAAGCTTTGACTGATGGTAAAATCCAAAATCTTGACAAGGAAATGGAGATGAATGTTTCAATTTTTATGGTAAATGTGGAAAAGGACTAAAGGTAATTGGCGTATTGTGATTGAAGCAGCTCTATTTGGTTTCGACTGCCAAGTAGAGCATGGATTGGAATGGTGAACGAGCATTTTGGTCAATTTTCATGGAACAAGTAATCCCCGGCTTGGAACGTTAGATTGTCTCATTTATTGGACAGCTATAGAAGAAAACGGATCCTTTTGGCTCTTTCCCAAACCAATTCAAAACACAATTTCGAGGTGCATTCTCAATAGTTGCCGACATCATAAATGCAAGCAATTTCCACAAGAAACCGTCCTTTCTCCTTTCCTGTACGAACCACAGTTTGGGTCTTTAGGTGAAAAATGCCAGAAATTAATATTTTCAACGCAAGGATTTCATCATTTAAGCACAAACAGATGCAAACGTCAAAAGGCTGCTGCTAGGCTCGCTTTATGTTATGAGGTAATTATTTCGAAGGCAACCCCCCCCCGGTATTTTGCAACAGTTTTAGAACTAGCAATTCATTAAGATTTTAATATTAAATTATGAACATTTGGATAATACTAGTAATAGAAAATGCAACAAAAGAAGAAATTAAACTGATGGAAAAAATGTATACAAGGAGTAGTACACTAGAGACGCTGATAAATACAGGGCAGGGTAATAGTACATGCGCACACAAGTAATTATGAATCCGGAATTACACATGAAACAACAACAACTGTCGGTCCCGACGCTTCATGATCAGAGAGTGAATCTGATTGAATCCGAAGACGAACCTCAACACCGCACCACACGACAACACACGCCCTCTTCGCCTTGGCTCTGCTGTTTTTCGATTGTTTTTTTCTTTTGACTAGCTATTCAGCGCATTTATTGTACTGAAAACCTGAAAAGACTTGCCATTGGCATTCGGCCATTGCCCTCTGCCTTGACATTTATTTCACTCTTTGTTTTTTTTTTTTAAATATATCAGGAAACAAACAACACCCACGATCTTTTTTATTTTAAAAAGGAAAATAGAGTTAAAGCAAAATGGACCCTTATTCACTAAAGCAAGGCCATGTTCCATCACGTGTCACCACGTGACTTATTGGTCTATCCCCGCCCCTCACTCTACTCCCCCACTCTCCCCTCCCCTCCCCTCCCCTCCCTCCCTTTCGTTTTGAAAAGCTCCTTAATTATCACTTGCTGAAAACTCCGGCAAACCCTATTAGCCTCTCTGTCCCAACAAACAGTGTTAGTTTCTTGGATTTTATCTTTTCTTTCATTTTTTGACAAAACAAACAAAAATAAAGTGTGGGTGAGAGTTATTTCATGGTGTGTACATCCCATGCATGTCCTTTTCATTGCCATTACTCCCCTCTTTCCCCATAAATTTTTCTATGTCCTTTCTCTGTGAGAATTTATTATTAATGCTTTCCCTTTCATCTTCATTGCACTCTCTCTCTTCCTCTCTCTCTCTCTTTGGGTTTTTTTGTTCTTATAATTTCTTTCCAATTCTGTGCAGCTCAAACCCTCAAGAAAAAGGAACCCTTCATTAACTCTCTCCACTTTTTATACAAGTTGTTGTTTTTGTTTTTTTTTTCTCTCTCAATGATGATTTTCAACTTTCAAGTTTCTTCAATGTTGTGATTGTCAAACATAAATACATACACTGGTTTATATACCCCATATTAATTGAAAAGCAGTAGAAGCCAGCTTGAAACTCGCTGATCGTTCTTTCTTGCACCCACTTTATTATATTTATTTATTAGATAATCACTTTCGATTTGCCTAGATAAGATCGAACTTGCATTTAAAGCATCTCTCTCTCTTGTTGTACCCCTTTTAAAGTTTTTATGTGAAACTGTATGATTTGCTCCACAGCACTTGTCACTCAAAAACACACTCTCTTTCTTTTCCTGTCTCTCTTTCTTTCTTAGTAGAGGTTCAGCGGGAACTCAGCGAAGTTCCTTCTTCTCAAAATTTTGAAGGGTTTTTTGTTGATCTTTTTCATTTAGTGTGTTTGTCGTTTGGAAAAACACTGATAAAAGAGAAAAGATGGGGAGGACACCATGTTGTGACAGGAAGGGTTTGAAGAAGGGGCCATGGGCTCCTGAAGAAGATGAGATCCTTGTAAATTACATCAAGAAACATGGCCATGGGAGCTGGCGTTCTCTTCCTAAGCTTGCAGGTTTGGTCGCCAGACTTCAGTCCAAGAAAACCCTTTTCTGATTTTTTTTTCCTGTTGCTCCCATGTACTTTTTATAGTTTTATTCAAGTATACACTTTCTTTAAGCATTTTGGAAGTTTCTTTGTGTCCTCTAAAGCAAACGCTTCCAAAGTGCTGTGAAGACACCCATTAATTGTTTTTGGACTGAAGGGACTGATCCGACATTTGGATTTCCCATGCCAATATATTATGGTGGGATTATCTTAAGACTTGGCTTTCAAGTTAATATCCTACTTACATTAATGATTTACTTTAGATCTGTTGCTGTCATCCTTCACCATCCGAAATTTTGTTTCTGGTCTGATCTATTTGTTTTTGACCAACACTGCTTGCCTTGATGAAATCTAACCAAGAACTACGTTCATGCGTATGTACTCGTTACCTTCTTCCTGTTTCTTAAATATGTCCTTTTTCCTCTGGCGGGACACACAAACAAATTTATTAGAGTTTAAGGCAGTGGTTTGGTAGAAAAAGTGAAAGGATGAAAAGTTGATGCAGTGAGAAAAATTGATTATCAAAAGAAGCCTTTTCACCCTTTCGATGAAGCTCACAACTAGAACCAGTAATTTCTCCATATGTTCTGCCACTTCTTTCTTGCTTTATGTTAATTCATGGTGTTTATGACGCACAAATCATTACAGGTTTTTCCTTAGGCACTCGAATGAATCTTAAAATATATGTATACTACTATATGAAATTCAGCTTTTTATCCAATTGGGTTTCTTCATTGATAGGTCTTCTTCGGTGCGGTAAGAGTTGCAGGCTTCGGTGGACAAATTATCTTAGGCCAGACATAAAACGCGGTCCCTTCACCCTGGAGGAAGAGAAGCTTGTCATTCAGCTTCATGGCATTCTTGGAAACAGGTATTTTGCTATTCTTCTTAGCTTTGTTTAAAGTTGGAATTAGCTTTTCATGTCAGAATGATTTTCGAGGAAATTAACAGAATTGTTAGTATCAAACGCAAGGATGAAAAGTTTCCTTCTTTTTCATCTTCGTGATTTTCACAGAATTGTTAGTATCAAACGCAAGGATGAAAAGTTTCCTTCTTTTTCATCTTCGTGATTTTCACAGGTGGGCTGCCATTGCTTCTCAACTGCCAGGAAGAACCGATAATGAGATCAAGAACCTATGGAACACTCACCTGAAGAAACGCCTAGTTTGCATGGGTCTTGATCCGCAGACTCACGAGCCATTTACCCCTTGCGGCCCAACCACAGCTGCACCTACGTCTCCTGCCACTCGCCACATGGCTCAATGGGAGAGTGCTAGACTTGAAGCCGAGGCTCGCCTTTCAAGGGAGTCATTGCTCTTCAGTTCACCACCATTGGGGAAACCTGACTCCGATTATTTTCTACGCTTATGGAATTCTGAAGTTGGAGAATCCTTCAGGAAGTTGAATAGAGAAGACAAAACTGCTTGTCAAAGCCCCATATCTCAGGCATCTTCATCGACAAAATGTGGATCAGTTTCAGCTGTTACCATTGATATTTGCCCCAATATAGCAGGGTCCTCTACCCCAGCAAGCAATCAAATTGAGGATACAGCATGCAAGAGCTTCAAGTCTTGCACTGAGGACCCAGTGGATGCATCCGATTCATCATGTTCAAACGAGTCGGAAGATTCATCAGACACTGCACTACAATTGCTGTTGGACTTTCCCATTAACAATGACATGAGCTTCTTGGAAAATGTTGATACTTATGCCACATCTCACGCCATGCTGACCGACACATCTTTTATCTCCCCCTCTGAAGGTTATCTGAAGGCATGATTTGTATAATTATAATGCCCTTATTGCTTGAATTTTGATCTGGGATTTTTAAGTGCCAAAAAGCCAGTTGTGTGCTAAGGTTATTGCCCATTGGCCTAACTTTTTTGTATGCTAGGCAATTAGCTGGTTGGCAGAGGTGATGCCACCATGGAAACCCAGTTTGTTTATTATATGTGGTAGATAAGAACTCCTTATGCCGTTTGGAACTTTTAATCGGGGATTTGCAAATTCTATTTTCCCAATATTTGTTTCACAATTCTGACCCTATCTTCTTACCCTGTAAATTGGGTTGACAATATTGATTTCCACCAACACATACATACAAGTTCAAACACCAAACCAATTGCCCTTTGTTTCTTCTCCATTTTTTTCTTTGAACTCCCGAAAGACTTTACATTTGTAACAGAGACAAAAAGGTTAATATAATGAGACGTGCAGCATCACACTTGTGTTTCTCAAGATCATGACGACGTCTTGATTGTAATCGACATCAATCACCTTGCCTATTTTTT
Organism: Theobroma cacao; assembly: GCF_000208745.1. Taxonomy (NCBI): domain Eukaryota; kingdom Viridiplantae; phylum Streptophyta; class Magnoliopsida; order Malvales; family Malvaceae; genus Theobroma; species Theobroma cacao. Next base: position 34,725,676 of record NC_030850.1, on the reverse strand, counting down.
GGAAGTATTTAACTTGAGTCGGGTTTAATTTAAGTTTACTCTAATACCATTTTATCACAGTATCATTACTTTTTTTTGGAAAGGTTAATTTGATCACATGTGTAACGTATATGCTTATAAGCTTTCCAAGATTTCTTTGCTTGTCCAATGTAAAATTGAAACATTTTACTCACTTTCTCTAAAATGCTTGACAAGAAGAGATGAACGAAAAGAAAAGAAAAATGGTTAACCATGAAGGGATGAAACTTTTTATAAAATTCCCTCCAAAAAGAACATTCTTCAATCCTCAAAGAAAGGTAAATGCTTTGACCAATTCCATAACCCAGATATGAAAAAAACCTCAAACTTGTTTCCAAAGAAACAAAATTTTATATTTCTATATGAACACATTCAATAGTAGATATATCATATCTGTGTGATGTTCCCACTCTGTTTAGACACAAAACAACATTGAAACAGACAAGAAATATACATATGAAAACTGGGAGTTACAAGCAACAAAAGCATGCAACGAAAACAATGAATCACATCTGCTCCACTACCAGACCGGAAGCTTGTAACTTCAGAAACAACCAAGGAGCTTTTTCGGAGTTTGTCCAGTTGCACGGTATTTTGCACCCATCTCCTCTGCCTTGAGGACTTCTTCTCCACGTTTGGCTTCAACCATTGCCCTCTTTTCTTCTGCTTCCTTGTGAAGTAAAGCTACCTTGTTTTTCATGTTCTCTGCATATTCTGCTTTCTTCTTTTCCAATTGTTCCTATAAATAGTTGCACATGTTAGAAGTAAACTCAGATGGTAAATGATTTCCCAAGTATATCCAAAGCTGCTGGGCCTAAAACTTTAAACTCTAATTTCCCAATTGTTATATAGCAACATAATGTGAAGTGGCATTTCAATTTTACTGATTTTTTGGAGAAGCCAAGAGGCATTTAAACCATTCGTCCGAACATTAAAAGTGTAAATGAAAGATATGCAGTAGAGGCCAGCTACCTCAATTTTTCTCAGTTTTGCTTCCAGAGCTGCTTTCTTGCTGTTCTCCCATGCTACAATAGAAGAAAGCTTTTTCTGGGCCCTGCTCACCAGTTTCAGTAAATTTGAAAGAATATTTAGCAATTAAACTCCTCATAGAAGATTAGCAAAACTATAAAGATAACTTGAATCGTTACAATTTGGAAACTCATACACCAATTGATATTTCAATTTATGCAAGATAAGGATATAGTGGAAATGAAAGAGGATTTTTGGAGAAAGCCTTACTTATTCTCTGCTTTGGTCTTTTCACTATCTTCCCATGCCCTGATGAATGATAACCTTTTTTCCTTTTCAACCTCTGCAAGAGCAATATCTGGAAAACAGAATATGAGGAAATTAAATCACTACATTCTGCAGAAATGATGATCTCAAACACCTTCGTTCCATAATACATGAAACTAAATAAAGCCATTAAATTAACAACTTGCATATGATAATAGAAGGATCAAAGAAGTACTGTGAAACACTTACCCCTATCATGTGATCCTCCTGAAATTTTCTTCGGCGCAGGCTCTGGTGCCTCTGTCAAAATACAGACAATGTTAGAATCCCCAGAAGAGTGATGAGCGATGACCAATGATGACAATTAGCTTAAGAAAAAGTTAAAGTTGTTCCCAGGCTTTTGGGAAAGAAATTCTATTTACTTAGCATATATCTTTTTTTATGAGTGAAAACAAGGAAAAGAAATTTACCCAATTTCATTAGAATGAATTTTCTTGTTGTACTAGTGATGTATAGGTTTGATGTTATGAATTATAAGGTAAAGCATTGTCCCAAGGGAGGGTTACATCAAAGTTGCCTACATTGCTTTTAAATGTTGGCACAAACCAAGTTACAGATAGGTTTTATCTCGTCCTTGGGACAGCAAGCTTTTTGATCAACATTATAACACATAATACATTGAAAAAAGCGTGGCATATTTGCTTATGAAGCACTTAAGTAAGAAAAAAGAAGCCCAATAAACAAAATCCTAATGATTAATTAAAGCAGGAAACAGTGTTTCCATTGATGGATGCTGACCAAGAATGGTCTTCAGTACAGAAGCGTGTCTAATTTACTACAGCAACAAATTTAAAGGGTAAAGTTAAAAAGAAAAAAAGAAAAGAAAACATTTATGCCATGATGAGATTGAATTTTGACTGCAATCTTGAAAATAACTTTTAACTGGGTACATCATCGAGTTAAATCAGAGCTCACTCTCCAAGGACTTTAACAACAGTTAGAGTGAGAAAAATATAGTACTTGATGTTCTTGATCATAGTAAAACATGCTCTAAAACAGTCACCAAATTGAGGAATCCAGGAATTTCTATCAATACAGAAAGAATATAATACTAGAATTGAAGCTACTTTTTCCATCTTAAAAGCAAGTATATAAGACAAGGTGTAACAGCACAAGTCGTGTTTTCAAAGCAACTTTAAGCAAAGCATAATTATCCAACTTTAATCTTCCAACTTTCAAAATAATGAAACAAGGGCCCCCCATAAGCATTATTAGATGCCATGATAATAATTGTGGAACACCTGTTTCCAGAAACCCTAAACCCTGCCACCCTAACCATGTTCTAGTAGAATTGGGTGTTCTATGTAATATAACGTATGATGAGAGTGAAGATGTCTTTTCAATTATGATTAATAACTATAGATAAAACGAGTATAGTGACAAACAAAAGCATCCCATGCATAACTGTGATGGATTATGAATTAATGATGGTTTGAGAAAAGTAATGAATGGTCTGGCTAATTAAGCATCCCATGAAAATGCCTAGTCTCAAAAGCAAGATGCTACGTTTAGAAAAATTATACTTTTCTTAGGAAACCAGTTGTCATTTTTGAAGGAGAATTAATTAGAAAGTAAAAACTTTATCAATCAGACTTGAAACTGTACAACAAAGCGATCAAATGACTGTTTAGTCAGTCTAACGGGATAAAGGGTTAGAAAAAAGGAAGGCAAAGAAAAACTCACACACATCAAAATCAGGAAAAGAAATTGACTAATCGTTGATTGTTTCCCACCTTTTGGATTAAATCGGATTATATTTCTAAAAACCACAGACCAATAGAAAAGCAACTAAAGTTAAAATTTCTTGAGAAGAAAATCTTGTATTACATAGTTTTGCACTCTGTTTTCCAAAGATCAGTTAAAACTAGAACGAGCTAATTGGAAACCGACTTGAATGTGAAGTTTAACGAATAAAAAGGATGAAAATTCGAAATCCAAATTTCGATTATATGAACAAAAATGGAATTTTTTAGCTTATGTATAGGTGGTAAAATTAATCTATAAATTTGAAAGAGAAGTTTACCAACCATACAACATTAAAGAAAGAATTCACCGAAGAAAACAAAAGGAGATGAATCCATCACCAATGAACAATTCACATTAAGCAAAATCGATCACCAAGAACAATGGCAAATAAATTCAGTGTCTACTGACTACTGTTAATTTTCAGCTGATTTCTTCTCCATGACTGAAACAGTGAAGATTTTGCCACCTATTATAAGTATGNTATATGTGTGTGTAGTATATATATATATATATATATATATATATATATATATATATCCAAACGCAGATTAAGCAAATCTTATAAATTCCAGTATTCAAACGATTTGGATGTTGAAGCTAGATAGAACAAGACAAATAGGATGGCAGTGGCGAAGCTTACTCTCAACTACGGCAAGAGCCTTGGAGTCGTCCGGTTTCTCCTCAGTCGGCGGAGGACGAACTGCAGTTTTTTCCTCGGAGACGGCCTTCGGAGGAGGAGCCTCGGCGACCGGCGGTGGAGCCGCGGGCGTTTCAGCTTCAACCTTCTTCACTTCCTCCGCCATAATTTACTTGCTTACAAGTACAGCTGGGTGAAAAGCAAAAAAGAGATGCTGGTAACGGATAACACTCGAATATCTATATTTAGCGACGTCTGCTCTAACGATGTAACCACCCTTATATCTACTCTGGACTTTTATATCCTACGCTAAGTGTGTACTTTAACGGTGGTTGATTGCCGTTGAGTTTGAGTTCCAGTTTCGTTTTCTTTCGATCCGACGGTTGTTATGTCTTCTACGGAGACGATTAGCTGTAGATTGGAAATAGGGTGTAGTACCTTTTATGCCGACAGGTAAAGCGGTTACACTGTGCCACGTCCGTCGGCAAGTGAAATACGACGACGTAGAGTGGATATAAACCAGAACATCGTGTACTCATAGGCCATGGCCCCCATTTATTTTTTGATTGCTTTGACAAATTGAATTCTTTGACGATCAACGACGAATCAATCCCCACTCTCCCTTGCCATGTCTGCTGTCACTTTCCATGGGTCTCTCCTGTCCAAAATATCATTTAATAATTAAAACAATAATGCAATTAATAAACAAGAAAAATAATACTAAGTTTCTTGTTTCAAGATCCTAACGCACTAATTATGTGAATAATTTTTTAAGTATTATGTATTGAATTATTATTACACAAATAAATTATTGATATTTAATACATTATTTTTAAAAATATATGATTAAATGTTAGGGAAGGAAACAAACAAAAAGGAATACTGTTGTTAGCAAACAAAGTTTAAGAAAAAAAATCTTAAGAGTATGTCTTTTTTATTTATTGTTTTGTCTTCACAAACAGATACTGGTAAAAACAAAATGCAATGTTGGCAGTACGTGGGGGTGGGGGGGAGTAGTAGGGCCACGCGCGGCTGGGAAGAAGGTGGAAATCCCCAAAGCAAAGCAAAGCAAAGCGAAGCGATATGTGATTGACAAGTAAGTCTAGGCTGGTGACCAACGAGGCATGTGAGGCGTGGGTCCATTACAAATTGGACCGTTACATTAATGTCTTCATGTGACTGATTTGCTGCCCTGCGCTGGTGGTGACTCGGGCTTTGGCCATCTTGGCAAAAACGGGGACGAATCGCGTTTAATGCTGTATTAAATAAATCCCTACTTGCTTTGCTTTTTTGCCAATGGAGTATCAATTACTTGTATTATTGGTTCAATATAATAATATTAGTACTTGATTTAGGCTTTCCGGAGGGGGAGAGATTTGGTTCCAAGCTATCCAGCTCTAGAATCTTACCTTCCACAAATTGATTCGCTGTAAAAGCATGCTTTTTGGGGGTACACGTGTTGCCAAAATTAATAAAAGAATTCTACTTTTGAGATGGGTCTGGCTAGATGAGCCCAATCAACGGGACAGTAAGGGAAGCCCAATTTTCCAAACCTTCAGCCCAAATCCAATAAGAAAATTCCCGCTAGGTATGGAAAGTCAGGTTTTAATCTTTTAATACATATTTTAATCTTTTATATACACTTTTAATCTTTTTTATCAGGCAACACATATTTTAATTATTTTTACTTTAGATTGTGCACTATTTAAATAGATTAAATTAATTCAAATTCGAGTGATCACTTATATCAAATTAGTTTGGATTCAAAATTTATATTACGTCGAATATTAATTACTTAATTTTCAAATTATTTCGGATTTAAATCAACTTTATTCGATTGATTTCAGATTCAATTTGGGTGAAGTTAATTTACGTATGATTAATTTTGATTTTGGACAGGTTGAGTCGGGTTACTGGATTCGGGTCAGATTTTCCCACCTATATTCCGGCTTCCTAGTTCCTTCAGTTAAGTTGCTATGGATGCTCAGTCGGAAGTTGACTTTTCTTCTTCCTCTCCTTCTTGTTCTTCATATTTTCCAGAGAAAGAGAACGAATGGGGGGAGAGAGTTGCAGAGAAAGTGTTTGCGCTCTATCAGTCGCTGCCAAAGAAGGGAAAGCCTCAGGGACGCGAAGTCACCGTATTGGCCGCTTTTCTCCTCTCCTCTCCCTCTCAAGGTCAATCTCTTCTTCAATTCTGTTACCCTCTCAAAACCCAATATATTGATAAATTCTGGTAATCGAACTTTCAAAATTACAGTAACGTTGCTGATGATGCTGAAACACAGTCATGTAATTAACTTAAAATTCTGATTTTTTTTTTTGGAGTTCAGATTTGGTAGTGGTTGCATTAGGGACAGGAACGAAATGTATAGGGCGTTCTCGTTTGAGCCATCGTGGTGACATTGTCAATGACTCCCATGCTGAAATTATTGCTCGCAGAGCTTTGTTAAGGTTCCTTTTTCATTTTCTCCTCCTATTTTTGATGCTTCAGTTTTCTTGTTAAATTTTTTTTTTTACCCTAAGTAGGAAATAGTGAATTCTGTAAATTTAAGTGGTACTTGTCTTATCAGTAATCAGTTTGCAATTAACTGCCATATTTTCCAAAGAAAACCACATTAGGATTTTGGAACATTTCTATAATAGAAGGAAAATTTTTGCTGTTGGATTTAGTTGTAGTTAGTCTAAAACTTGTCTGTTTTGTTTTCCTTCGTAATCCAACCAGGTTCTTCTATGCAGAGATTCAACGTATTAATGACGATTTAAATAAGCAAGGACAAAATGAAACCAGACACTTGCAAGCTGGTGGCCTGGAAAACTCAGTTCTCGAATTGGATTTAGATGGTTCTGGTGAAATAAAATATAAACTCCAAGCAGGGTGGAAATTACATCTGTACATATCTCAGTTGCCATGTAATTCTTGGTGATGTCTTTTATTGATTTTCTAATGTTGGTCATCTTGGATTTCGATTTCATAGAAAAGTTATAAGCTTTCATCTTAAGGACTTCCATTTTGACTTATTATCTCTTGATCGTGTCTGATAGGTGGAGATGCTTCGCTTAATTTGGCACCAACTTCAATTGATGAACATGGTCAGTCCATATTTGAGCTTTCCAATGCTTCAAGCAGAAATAGTGGAAAATGTTAGCTCTTTTATTTGAGAAATAATGTGCAAATGGTATATATTGTTGAGAAATTGCCTTGTAAATATTTGGAGTGATTTTTGAAGGGATAGTTCTTAATGATAATATGTATGACTCTTGTGCCTTTGATTAGGTGTAACGTCAGTTTCTCTTCCATTGATAATCAATGTACCTGTTGAAAAGGCAGTTATCATGTTTCGTAGAGATTGGACTTATTAGAAAATGTATTTCAGGAGATGGCTCACAACTTGTTGGCTTGGTTCAGAGGAAGCCTGGTCGTGGTGATATGACATTGTCAGTTAGCTGCTCTGACAAAATAGCTCGTTGGAACGTTGTTGGAGTTCAAGGTTCATCATTTGCTATCAAGTAATTGCAGGACACTGCATCCCTGACCTAGATACTGAACACCAATTGATCAAGTTGCTGTAGTTCATCCACTGCAAAAGCGCACTATCTTTGACTATTATATGCATAGCCTATTAGTATCATTTACATGCCACAATCTTCTTTCAACTATCATCAATTCAGAAACATGCATAAATGTGCAGCGTATTTCCTTTAATGATTTGACTGGCTTTTTGGTGTTCCTGATATCATAGTGAACTACTTTGCACTGGTGTTACATTTGTGTGATGACAAAGTTTCTTTACGTCTTATCTTAGGGGCTCTGCTTTCCTACTTTCTTCAACCTATGTACCTCTGTTCCATTACTGTTGGAAAATCCCCTTGTACTTCTGAGGATTTTTGCTTGGAGGAACAATTGAAAAGATCCTTATATGATCGAATCATACCATTTTCAAATGAGCTTATAAAGCCTTTTGAAATTAACAAGGTTTGTGAAGTTTATAGTATCTTAAATCCTATATAACAACAGGAGGATTTTGACAACAACTTTTTCAATGCTGTGAGCAGCCAATATTTTATGCAGCCCCAGTACCAGCAAAGGAGTTTCAACATTCTGAGACTGCTCAAGCCACCTTAACTTGCGGGTAACTCCCATTGAATGTACCCAGTTATAGATGTAAATATTGTTTTACCCTTTCTCTTTGTATGATTTATATATTAATTTTCAGGTACTCTATATGTTGGAATAAGTCTGGTTTGCATGAAGTCACTCTTGGAACTACTGGAAGAAAGCAAGGCACGTCTGCTAAAGGGGCAGTTTATCCATCTACTGAATCATCTTTGTGCAAGTAAGCTACAACTATGCTCTTGGAACCAAACTTATTGTCATTATACTGTTCTTATAGAAAAAATGTCCCCTCAGAAAGCGATTGTTGGAAATTTTTTTATCACTGAGGCAGGGATGCCAAATCAAATGCTCATCCAATGAGGTTTCTTATCGAGAACTCAAGGTAATAATTCTGGATACTACTTGTTGACTAATTTCATTGGATTTCATACTTGAACTGATTTGATGTGGTTTGCAAATATGAAACTAGTGTTATATGTGAGAAGCATGCTTTTTGAACCAACTTATAACTAAGGGTCTAACTTGGTTGCATGAATACCTAGTTTGCAATGTTTCATTTATTAATAAGGAATGTGGAAGATGTGCAACGATAGCATTTTGCATAGGATTTGCTTTTGCTGTTTTCTAGTGAACTCTTATAATGGCTTTGATTATGAGTTGTAATATCAAGCTACTCATTAGCATTATTGATGCAGGTTCAAGTATAGATGAAGGGTGATAAAAGTTTGATTGGAAATTATTGTTAAACAATCTTACTATTGACTTAAGACTGTTCTATAGAAATCATACTTCTTACTCTATCCTAATGTTGCAATTATAAATGAGTGTATTGGTGGCCAGGATTAATGGTTACCATCTTTGCAAATTGATATGGTAAATTATCTGCAGGACAGGGCTGGCGAATATAACTCAGCTTCAAAACTTTTTAAGGGGAGACCTCCCTTTCACACTTGGCTATTGAAACCTTTAAACTTGGAGAATTTTTCAATAATCAGTAATGAGGTATACGATGTACAACTGTATATATTTGTCTTTCAGAAATGTGGATGAGTTGTCCTTTTGTTTGAAGTAGGACAAGTTGCTTCTGTTATTGACCCTAATTGCCTTTGTCAATAGGGCAATCATCCTTCCTGCAACTCATGTGGCCTTCAAGGGTGATCCATTGGTTGGTTGGTTCATGCTAATGCTATAACATGGCTGATGCTGAGTCCATAGAGCTGGGGTTGACCTTAATTTGATCCAGATTATTGGCCACATTGTCATATAGACTGAAACTTGGGAACCCTTTTTGATGTTGCTCACTGCTTATAGCAATTCTTGCCATTGAGGGCAAATTTTTAGCAATATCCCTTACTGAATTGTTATTTTTCTCGTTCAGTTCTAGATGAAGTAAACAGTCTCTAGTTGCTTTGCGCTCAGTCTTTTGGGGAAAGGCTTCTTCATGTATTGGAAATAGCAATTGCTTGGTATAAAATTCACGGATGTAGTTGTGTGCTAGCCCATGAAATGGAAAGGAGCTGAGCTCCATCCATCGACGCTGCCAAAGGATTCTAACAACCTGGCAACTCCTGTATGTATGGAGACTTGCTACTTGAAGTGGCAAAGTTTTGTTGTGGTTCTTGTGAAAATTTGTCTAGACGTGAATGATCCAAAGTCATGGAGTGCAGACTTTTGTATTGATGTGAGTGAAGACAACGGCTAAACTCCTGCTTTTCAGGGGTAGTCAAGCAGCTAGAAATGTTATTTGTTCACCGGGACGAGGAGGAAAAGAGAAGGATAAAACACACCCATTGATTCTTCACCTACTATCAGTCATGTTATCAGTGGCGCCTGTTATGCGCTAAAGACGAGCAGGAGCCATCACAAAATTGGTAGAAAGAAAATTTCGTGTTGTCGTGTTTCTTGGGGGGCCGAGCAAAACTTTATTTGTGCAAAACTAATGGGCTATTTCACGAGATGATCATGGACATTCGATGGGTTATCCCTTGGGATACGTTTATATTCAAATTTAGAATTCAAGGAATTTGCTATACAATTAACGTGTCTGGTACTCCACATGAAAAATTTTACTTGTCAAATTTATGAATTTGGACTAGATTTGGCTAGTCATGGTAAGAATCCACGGCTCCCTGCCTGTTTTTTTGGACTTTCTTTTCTTTGATAGCAAATCCGATACTGAATTCGACTCTCATCCACGCCCTTGTGGTAGTTTAGTTTAGTGGGTTGCTTACATTTTCAACCCTATGAATGATGACATGGCCTTACCTGGTGAACCTCAAAGTCTATGTGAGTTGTGACCTTCCAAACAGCCAAGAGCTTCCTCTTCAGTCTTACGTTAACCGTTGTTTCATTTCGACCAAGACCAAATTAATGTTGTAAATATGGAACTCCTATGAATATCTAGTGGGAGGTAGATCTGGGTACCTGAAAACGAAGTCAACTTTGTTAGGTAACAGGCACGAAGAAAAAACAAAAGAGAAATTAGTGGCATAGAGAATGGATTTACAAGGTTTTTTCGTTCTTTTTGAGCTTGTCACCATCCTTTGTTTGCTTGTGATTGCATCGATGGTGTTATGGGCCATTGACCAAAATTATTGGCAACGAAATGAAACTTTAGAAACCGATTAGTGAATTTTTACATGATTAATAAGTAACAGAACTCAATGTTAGTCGAATTTTGACTTTAAGTAGTGACACTCGATAGAAATCAAGTGGTAAAACATTTCACCCAAAGATATGAACATTGCAATCCCAAAGAGCACTGTGCTTTGAAAGAAGACTCTTGGAGGCTGAGTAGTGGGTTTGGTGCTAGAAAGATACCATTGAATTACTAGCCGACGAATTAGCTTAAGCTCTCATGTGATTTGAACTGTGAATCTGACTGGAGAGATCCTTTGCTTAAGGAAACTCTCTATTATTATAATCCATTTATCTTATCTTCAATTGGAAATCAATATACATATATAATATCATATAAAAAGAGCTACAGAGAATCGATAATCGAGAGAGCTCCTCCTGTCTTCCGTATGAAGATTTGCGTATGCTTCTAGGGAGCAAATTACGGATTAAGGGTGCGAAAACGTAAATCAGTCTTTAGAGACAAGAAAAATATTACTAACCAAATACGTTAGCCCTTTTTCTCCCTACCTATCCCATCAGCTTAATTTTTTAACTTGCAATGGATATTCAGAAAAAGTTAGACACCGGGGTTCGCACATGTTTATACGCACCGACTCTTCTACTTGTTTTCCTTCCATGGAAAGTCTCCTCTCCCCTCATTTTTCCTGTCCCTGTCTGCTTTTCTTTTAATGCCTTTCTCTTTTACTTCGTAAAAGGAACGTTTGCCTTCGTAATAAGAGCGTTCAAGACTTTCCTAGGGAGGATGATTAAAAAGGTCAGCATATTTGTATGCTAGTACTATAAACCAAATGTGGGTATAAAGAATATAATCAAATTTTGCCAGGGCCATGGAGTATTGAATCTAGATGTCATGGAAATTGAATTTGGCCTAAAAGAAACCGGGGATGCGTGGGAAATAGTTTGCCCCGAGGCCATATTAATAAAATTTTTAGTCATAAAAGCTTCATTTTGACCATATAGATAGCAGTGTTAAGTATAAAAAGAGTCCTTTTTTTTTTCTTTTTTAGCACATTGGACTACCCATACATGTAGCTGAGATGAGGGCCCTGGAGAGAAGGAAAGCGGACATACTGAAGGTTCAATCGTAGAGCTAACAAAGGATGTCCTGGTTCTAGCTTGGGTCATGCTCAAGTGTCTCTGAACTTAGCTATGTTAGGTATAAAGAAGAAGTACTACGTTAAAGAAGAACTGAGTGATGAGAAGGCTTCGATGTCTGGAAGAATGAAAAGGAGTAATGAGAATCATCAGAGCAGCTTCTGTGTTAGGTCAGAGCTACACAAACCTTTTACAGGAACGCCTTGGCGGCCCGTGAAGAAGAAAGCTGCAGCTTCTACCGTGATCGCCGTGTTCCTCTTCGTTATTGGTGTGCTAGTTTGCGTTGGTTGGATTGATGCTGTAAGTTACGCAGAATCCTTGTAAGGATCCGTCCACCAATATTTAGATATATATGCTTATGTAAATCGTGGTGTTCTAAAACCCCACTAGCCCATGCAAAGCACCACGGCGTATACTGCCTCTTGCCTAGAGAAAAGCAAATGATTCGGTTTACTAAGTCTAGTTTTTTTTCTCTTTTCTGTTTAGTCCATCTTTTCAGGTGTTTCTTCTTGTCAAAATTTAATTCTCGGTTCCAATTCCACAAACGCAAGAAACAAGCCGGAGTTCCCACTCAAATGCTCGACAGGAAACCGGACACAAACGTGTCCAAGGGACTATCCTACCACACACAATCCAACCAATCCTGGCCCTTCATCAAAAATTACATGCCCATCATTCTTCCGATGGATCCACGAAGATGTACGGCCATGGAAGGAGACAGGAATCAGCAGAGACATGATCGAGCGGGCACGCAGGACAGCACATTTCAGGCTGGTGATTGTGAAGGGGAGAGCGTACGTAGAGAAATATAGGAAGTCAATACAGACCAGAGATATGTTCACCTTGTGGGGAATATTACAGCTTCTAAGGAAGTACCCTGGAAGATTGCCAGACCTGGAGCTGATGTTTGATTGTGATGATCGCCCTGTTGTTCGGTCGAAGGATTTTCAGGGTCCAAATGCTCGCCCACCGCCATTGTTTCGGTATTGTGCGGATGAATTGAGCCTGGACATTGTGTTCCCGGATTGGTCCTTTTGGGGCTGGTAATGAAGTGCTGAAAGTGGGCCAACAATGATATATGCCCAATGTTTTTGATAGAATCATGCCAGTCTATGTATTACTGATAATGGGCTTTGCTTTTGTTATCTCAGGGCTGAGACCAATATAAGGCCTTGGAGAAATGTTTTGCAGGAGATAAAGAAAGGTAACCGGAGGACGGAATGGAAGGACAGGGTGCCTTATGCTTATTGGAGAGGAAACCCCACCGTGGCTCCTACCAGGAAGGACCTCATGAAGTGCAATGTTACCGACACAGATAACTGGAATACCCTCCTTTACATTCAGGTAAACTTTGCCATTTCTTCATTTACATGAGTTCAATCATTTTTGTGGCCTTAATTGATTGGAGACATAGATTTTTTAGGATTTCTGCATCTCCAATCGTGCATATAGCAATACAAGATGAACTGTTAAAGTTTTTAATTATGTTTATTTTAGGATTGGACCAAGGAATCTAAACATGGGTACAAACAATCAAATCTAGAGGACCAGTGCACCCACAGGTAGTCATCAAGTAGTTGCAGTAGTTTCATAGCATAGCCATCTTCTTTTTAGCTATCCCATTTCATGATTTGATGCTGCCCTTAATTACATTTAATCCTTCTCACTAAAAGATTGGTTATTGTATACATTACTACAGATATAAGATATATACAGAAGGATGGGCCTGGTCCGTGAGTGAAAAATATATTCTGGCATGTGATTCGATGACCTTGTACATAAGGTCTCGTTTCTATGATTTCTTCATCAGGGGCATGATGCCATTGCAGCACTACTGGCCCATTAGAGAAAACAGCAAGTGCACATCTCTCAAGTTTGCGGTGGAATGGGGTAACGTTCACCCTGACAAGGTTTTTACTATACTCGACTTTGCAACTTCATGGCATTTTTCTTCCTCTCTCTTCTTAATCAAAGCCCCTGGAAATGTGACTTTCTGATCTGTTAATCCACCAGGCACAGGCCATTGGAGAGGCTGCCGGCAACTTCATACAAGAGGATCTAAAGATGAATAATGTATATGATTACATGTTTCATTTATTAAGTGAATACGCCAAGCTCTTGAAATTTAAACCCGAAATTCCTCCGGGCGCTGTCGAGCTCTGTTCGGAAACAATGGCATGTCCTGCAAGTGGCACGTGGAAGGACTTCATGGTAGAATCCATGGTGATGTCTCCTAGTGATACAATTCCATGCGCAATGCCTCCACCTTATGAACCCCAAGAGCTGCGAGAATTCCTTGAAAGAAAATCTAATTCAACGAGGCAAGTGGAGATGTGGGAAAACGATTATTGGCGTAGTATAGATAAAAAGCAATAAAGCCAAAACTTGTACCTTTTCTTACTTAAAACAAGCAAACATCCTCTGTAGACAAATTTATGTCAACTTTACTAAATGATCCAAACAAAATTCAGTGTCTCAGAGTTTTTTCTTTTTACGCGTTTTCATTAATAAAGAACTCAAACATTTGTAATAACACTATCTATAAATAATAATTTTTTTTTCGTGTACTAAAAAAAGTAAATTTCCAAAATTTACTTACATTTTATATGAACCTCACTTACATATTATGATGTTATTATTATTTTTTAAAAAAATTTAATAAGATGTGCAACGTTCATATTATTTATTTTTTAAAAAACGTTTAACATGACATACACCGTCAAATATTTAGCTGTAATTTTTATCGTATTCTATCAATGAAATTATTTTTGTTTTTCACTCTTTGCAGAGAATAGAAGCCCCCAAAGCAAAACTTCAATAAATTAATGGTCAATGAGCAATAACGAATTAGATTAAGGCATTAAGTTTTTTCTTTTCTTGTTCTGAACTCTTGAAATAATTTAGTGACCCTAAACTATATTCCAAATTTCCAATTATAAGAAACAAGAAAATTCATATGGTGCCTGGCCAAACTAAAATTGACTAATGGTATTGGTAGTAGCCTGGCCAGACAGGTTTATTCTAGTAATCCGAGAAAAGGATAAAATCCAATGACTTTTCCTGTGTTATAAAATCTCTGTCGAATCAATCTTTGTCTTGACTATACACAGTAAGCCATCAAATTCGTTCTTTTACTCAACAAAACTGATTGGTTTGAGTCGATATCAATTACCTAGTTAATCACATTATTAATTTGTTTTAAATTACCTAAAAAATAAGAAGCTCACATTTTTCCTGCTACGTAACGCACGTGTTGTCTTACTGAACACAAATTAGCTTCAATAACTTTCCTTCCCACAAATCAAAACACTTTCCTTCTTCCCACATTGGTTGCGGCATTTCCATCAGGTGATCAGCTTCGTTCCATCTGCAGGAAAGCAGCACCGCAACTTCTGCCTAAAATAAAGGTATGCTCCTTCGTGTGTTTCCATGATTAAGTTTTTTTTTTTTTTATATATATTTTGATGTTATTATTATTACATAACAAGATCACACGTTTATTTTTTTTATATTTAAATGAGTCATGTAATGCGTTTATTATCATATATATATCATGATAAACTGCTTTTACAATCTCTTGAAAGATTAAGTATTTGATATTATACTTCAAAAAGATATAGTTTGAAGTAATTGTGTTAGTCGCATGAATGATAAATTTCTTTCAATTTATTTGAACAACTTAATTTAGCTGTTAAAATATATGAATTTTGTAGAAACATTTAATTCCATGATCTGTTTTAGTTAAAGTTATTATTGGTTTTTGCTATGGACCCCAATAAAAAATTGCCACTCTTCTTCCTTGTTCATTTCTTTAACTAGATCCTTTGATTTGATTAGTCTTAGTACTTCAGTTCACCAATAGATCAATAGAATAGTAGCAAGCAATAAATTCAAATAAATAATTTAGGCAAAGTATCCAAGTCAAACAATTAAAATATCTTTAAAATTGAAACAGTACACGCAATTCCAAATTCAATTTAGTTAATATGTTATCTTTTTGACAGCAAATTTATGGTATTTGAGTCTGCAACTGCAAACGCATGCATTTCTTGCATCTTATCTTGTATAGATTATTCGTTAAGATTAAACATAGAAGACAATTGGTTCTAGGAAAGCCCTCACATAAAATATTTCAAGGTTTTACGTCCATATTAACTTTAAATCTGTATCTTACATTCTTTATTTTGCCCCATGTTTTTTCTATATATATTAGGCCACCCAAACATTGACTTTTGAATCAAAGCTTTGAATCATAGCACTACCAGGGAGTATTCTCAAATCTTTGAAGGTTGTGCCTTTTGAGCTTGTCAGCTGCATATTTTCTATGGGGAACGATGTTAAAGTTTTTCAAGGCTTTTGGCGTCATGGTGATCAAGTCTGTGGTTGCTTTTCCAAGATTGGTTTTGGACGGATCAAGAGACTGGT
This sequence comes from Theobroma cacao, assembly GCF_000208745.1. NCBI lineage: Eukaryota > Viridiplantae > Streptophyta > Magnoliopsida > Malvales > Malvaceae > Theobroma > Theobroma cacao. The sequence continues at coordinate 34,709,705 of NC_030850.1, read as the reverse complement.
TTCCACAACTGCTTGCATAATCTTCTTCTTCCTCCTCCTCACTGCTGCCTTGGTTCCTTGGATACATGTGGTAAGTTTCTCCTGAATTCTGCTTACTCTCTACCATTATTTTCCTTCTCTTTCCGGTCAACTAATGCTAGTATTCTTTTTAATAAGTAAAATTTGGGAAAGCTGAGCTTCCAAAAACTATATCTAAGAGTGAATAATACACATACTTATAATTGAATTAAATGATCAGATGAAACTGATGCTTGTATTTAGGTATTATAAAATAAACTACTTTTAAAATTTATAAAGTAAAATTCAAATTTGACTCTAAAAATAGAAAATACTTGTATTTATTATTAAAATAAATGATTAGATGCAACTAATATATATTGGTAATATTGGAATTTAGATATGATAAAATAAAGTATTTTAAAAAATTATAAGTTCAAAACGTGATAAATAAATTGTACATTAAGAATAAAAACACTATTTACATCCCCTAATTTTCACTTTGAAATGAATCATCTTCATCGAAATGGCACCTTAGGTGCTCAGATTTTTTTTCATCAAATTTGAAAGGGCAGCTGCTATTATGTTTGGCAAACAAGAAGTGGAAAACATGGATGCCCCTAGACATTCTTCATATAATGCATGCAGATACTACCTCAATTGATAATCCATGCCGGCACTATTTACATATTGTTTAGACGATAAACCCTAGAAGAATGAAATTAGTACTGAAGTATATACAACAAAGGCATTAGATTTCTATATATCAAGTTCTGTTACTAGAAGATTAAAGCAACAACTTAACTTTTGTTTTGTCTACCTTTTTCTCAGCCTATTATACAGGGCAACCCATTTCCCCAGATGATTTTTTCCTCACGAAGTAGTATTAAAAAACACCATTCAAGAACTGAATACCCTCTAAACTGCTCTGATTCAGGTTTGCAACAAAAATGCCCAAACAATTATCCTTTGGTATTTGAGCCTGGTAAATTGTCAACAGAAACTTGTCCGGACTACTTTCGGTGGATCCACCATGATTTACAACCCTGGAAGAATTCAGGAATTACAAAAGACATGATTGAAAGAGGGAAACTGAGTGCAGAGCTTAGACTTGTGATTGTCAAGGGTGAGCTTTATATGGAGAAGTCTGGCCACCCTTTCCAAACCAGAGATTTATTTACGATATGGGGCATTTTGCAGCTTCTAAGGTTTTACCCTGGAAAGCTACCAGATTTAGACCTTTTGTTCTATACTGGAGACTCGACGAAGATCAAGAAAAGGGACTATCAAGGACCTAATGCTAAATCACCACCGCCTCTGTTTCATTATTGTGGAGAGGAGAAAGCACTCGACGTTGTGTTCCCTGACTGGACCTTCTGGGGATGGTAAATTCTGGTACATATTACCACAACAAATTGGTCATGAAAAAAAAAAAGGAAAAGAAAAACTACCAAATTTTTATTTCAATTAACCAACTACTCTTTTTTACTTTGTTTTGCTCTGACAGGGCTGAGGTTAGTATAATGCCATGGGAGCAGATGCTGAGTGCAATAAAGAATGGCAGCAAGAGGACCAAGTGGGAAGATAGGGTCCCTTATGCCTATTGGAAGGGTAACCCAAATGTTTCTAAACAAAGGAAAGACCTTTTGAAATGCAATCGCTCGGATAAATATGACTGGAATACTCATCTTTATATCCAAGTAATTACTTAAAATTGTGTATCTTTTTGGCACTTTAAGTCTTTGATGGGCTTTTATAAATTGATTGAAGTCATGAGAAAATTACAAAATCTAGACATAATTAATTAACAATTTTCTTCTTTAAATTTTTTTTTCAGAATTGGACTAAAGAAAATGAAGAAGGGTTCAAACATTCCAAATTGGAAGATCAATGCACCCATAGGTATATCTAAAACCTTTTGTTTCTCATTCTTATTAAAGGTTGTTTCTTTGTCTCCTGTATTATAAATTTTCAGTTCTAAAATACTCATCACTTTTTTTCTTTGATACTAATAAGCTTTTAATGTTGTTATGGTACAATCTGCACATAGATATAAAATTTATGTAGAAGGAGTAACATGGTCTGTAAGTGAGAAATACATACTAGCATGTGATAGTATGACCTTGATGATAAAGCCTGGATACTATGATTTCTTCTCGAGAAACTTGGTGCCAATGCAGCATTACTGGCCCATCCGCAGCACAAGCAAATGCAAAGATCTTAAGTTTGCAGTGGAATGGGGCAATAATCACACTGACAAGGTATATATATATACATATATTCTCAACAAATGGAACATGGATTGGAATGGATTTGCATTCCAAATATTTTTTTGCTTGAAAGTTGTCTGCTTTTTTATATCATTCACAGCTCTTTTATCTCACAAGAAGATACGCTTCACTTTTACAGGCACAGGCTATTGGGAAGGCAGGAAGCAAATTAATTGAAGAGTTTCTGACAATGAGAAATATATATGATTACATGTTTCATTTGTTGAACGAATATGCCAAGCTCTTGAAATTTAAACCAACAATACCTTTAAAAGCCAAAAGGGTCTGCTCGAAAACCACAGCATGCTCGAGGGAAGGTGTGTGGAGGGAGTACATGGAGCAGTCCATGGTGAAGTCCCCTAGCGATAAACTTCCATGCGCATTGCCTCCCCCATATGAACCTCAAGCTCTTCAAGCTTTTCTCGACAAAAAAGAGAAAACAATTAGGCAAGTGGAGGCATGGCAAGCTGAATATTGGAATATTGGAAGGAACTAAATGATAAGAAGCAATAGAGATCTCTCTTTTTGTTTCATTCACGGTCATTGTTACCAAATAAAAAATTTATTGCCATAGCCTATGATTGAAAATATCACATGGAAATTTTGTCCAAATTAATTAAATACTAGACGGATTCCTAAACAGTCACAGATTATTTTCAAAAATAATTATATTTCCTTATTTTAACAAAAATAAAAAGATAATCTGAGCAATATTAACTTTTAGAATAAAATAAAAAATCTTGCGTAATAATAATTTAGGAGATATATGTAATCATGGCAAAAACAAATAAAACAGGGGAGGCGGGGGGAAAGTTCTCCTACCATTATATATTATCAGTAAGGCTGGGGACTCCTTGAGATACAAAGAAAGTTAAAAACAGGGGAATAGCTTTCACAGTAAGACAATAGATTGTAAAGTAAAATGCTTTGAATGGAAGTAGTCATATCATATATGGGATTAGAGAGCTTGTCCTTATTAATTTGACAATGTCCAAGCTCATCTCACTTGGATTTGTTGCTTGCAAGTTGCAACTCAACTTGAATGCCATCCAACTGTCTATTGAATTTGTCCTTAGAGCTTGCATAAAGCATCTTACTCCTTATCTTTGATGTGTCAAGTGACCTATACCACAAACAACATTGCAATTAGTTTTTTTTTTTTTTGAAGTTTCACTGTGTATTAAAAACAAAGGGAATCGTTCACCTCTGGGAGTAGAAGATAGAACCCACATTACAAAAAAGAAAAAAGAAGAATATGATTGATTTTTCGTAGAAATTTTAAAAAAAAAAATCTATAAGAACTTAGAACATATGAGTAAATAGAATAGAAATGAAAAAAATAAACAAATATAAATAATAATATAAATAGAAAGAAGAAGATAAAAGAAAACTTTACCTTCTCTTAATTTCACATAATGGTAGTGAGTGATCTTTGTCCTTTATTGTCCAAGCTGACAAACTCGTAAATCTCCCATGAAGAATAAAGTGTGTTTCGATGGTGAGTTACAGAAAATAGAGTAAAGTAAAAATGAAAGGACAAAAGAGAAGAGAAGAGATAAAGAACAAGAGAGAAAGAGGTGTAGGGAAACTTAAAAGTTAAAGAAGGTAAAGTTGAGTGAGGCTTATGGGGTCAGATTTTTATTCTTTGTTTGTATTATTAAAGAAATTATTTTGAAAGGGCCATTAAGAAAAAATATATATAATATATAAAATATTTTAAAAATTATACCCCCAAAATTATACAACCATCCATCCCTATCCACCATACTTGAGTGTTTTATCCCAGTTGCTTCTAGAAACATGATTTTGGTATGGCCATTCTCAACCCTCATTATCCCTAATTCTGGCCTCCTTAGGGCATCCTTTGGTTGTTCCGTCAACATTGAATTTCATCTCCCTCGATGCTAGTTTGATCCATCCTTCAACCTTTTTGTTCTTTTGAATTTTTGTCAGTTTTGCACACAATGAAGGACTCCAATGTGTCAAGTACCACATTGTACTCGTGAGACTATTTTGCTTTGGCCCATGTGGCAACCCTTAACTTGCTGAGCTTAAAAACTTAGTTTGCATCACACACTAAACCTCTAAAAACCACTTCGTTCCTATGAAGCCACACTAACCATGAAATGGCATAAAAGGCCATTCTCCAAATTTGTCTTTCTTTTATTTTAAAGTTGATGCATTCCATAAGTATAGAAGATTTACCAAATTATTTGAAATCACCATACATGCTCCCCATTCTCCACTCCACTTCATTCAGACCTTCCACACTTCAACCCAATGAAGAAATAAGTGCGTTGTTGTCTTTTACTCCCTGTGACATTGAGCTCAGACTGTTAATTTGTTGTTGATTAATCCTCTTTGAGCTTATTCATGTTTTGCAGCCACCTCTTCATGTAATATTTGCTAGAAAAAGACCTCAATTTAATAAGGTACAAGGTTAGTCCAAATATTTTTCCAAACACTTTCATTATTGCCATCATTAATAAGCCCTTGCTTATAAAAAAAATTTTACAATATACTTCCCTAATTTCTAGCCTTTCCAAGTGATTGTATCTCTAATTTTCTACTCAAATGGTACTCTTCGATTATGGCTTTCAGTTCATTCCATTGGCCTTCCTTCCATTTGAATGGCTGTCTCCTCAACTTCAAACCCAAACCCAATCCTCACCTTCCCATCTACCATACTCCTCAATGTACCCTTTTTTGTTGCTTGCGAGGGCAAATATTTTGGGGAAAATCTACTTGAGGGTATCCCCTTCCACCCACCCATAAAACCAAAAAAGAATTTTGTTGTCGTCACCCATAACCATCAAATGTTGAGACTCACCTGCATGAAAAAAAGTTAGTAGGGGATAGGGGTTTTAGGATATTTTTCTACACTATAGAATACCTTCTATTTGTATTTGCCTCCGGTAGAAGATTGGTGGGGTTCTCTCTTACTTTTTCAACTATGGCCTTTCTCCACAAATTGTCCCTCTAACTCCTTTACCTCTGAAGACACTTGTTTAATAGAGCTCTATTTTTTAACTTTAAATTAATGATACTTAATCCTCCATTTTCCTTATATATGCACACTTTGGCCCACTCTATGTAATGAATTTTATGTCTCTCTTCATTCTTGCTCCATAAAAATTTCCTCTCAATTTTCTTTTAACTCTCTTATCATTCCTTTGAGCATTTGAAAGATGGACATGAAAAATATAAGTAGGCTAGCAAGGATTAACTATAAAAGTGTAACCTGCCAACTAATGTATAGGACCTTGGCTTTCCATCCCATCAACCGAGTCTCAAATTTTTCAATGATTAGTTTCAACATTTGCATCGAATTCTAGTTACCAGTGGCAGTCCCAAGTGCACCATAAGGATTTCACACATTTGCAATCTGTAGACACATAAATTAAAATAATAAATAAATAAATATAAATATAAATTAAATAAAATAAATAAATAAATATAAATATAAATTAAATAAATAAATAAATAAATAAATAAAAAATTAGGATGGTTGGGCGTACGCCCAGCCATCCCTTCGCCGTCCCATCCCCCACCCACTACGCGGGATGGGGGTTCTGGCCACCAACTCCAGAGG